>NC_091952.1:52255085-52317585 GCF_031021105.1 Erythrolamprus reginae | reverse complement strand
CAAGCACATCTTCAGGTTAGGACTCACAGAAGTGCAGAAACATACATCAGTAATATGCTTCAATTCTGCAAATGTAGGCATAGGAGATCTGATAACAAAGAATTTTTAGGCATCTTAAAAAAATACTTTCAATATTTAACTAATGCTAATAATAGCCAGTACTATAGAAATAAATGTACACAGACCAGAGGATTATCATGTCTGGCTGGGTAGTGTATCTAAACTATATAAAGTATAAACTGACCTCTGTTTATTCATAAAAGGGCTGAAATAGTCCACCCAAATTAATGTACCATGTTGTTAGCATTGAATTTTAATGTTAGCCCTCTCCCCTGCATATACCATATAATTTAATGAGTAGTGCAATCATTCCTACTCCTTCTGTATGTTTGGTTGTCCCACAATAATTTCTGTTCCCATCCCTCATATTAGAAGAGGATGAAAAATAAAGAAAAACAGGAGAAGCTATAAAACCTGATGAAGTAATAACTGAGCAAGAGAGCAGATGAATGATTTAGAATTCATCTGATTGCTAGACTTTACACTTGATATACAAACACAAGTAGAAAAGGGGGAGTCAGGCCTACTTTGGTTCTTATAACTTTCTTCCTGGCTCAAGATATAAAAAAAGAAGCAGACAACTACATCACTGGTTTATCTCCAGGAGAACCAAAAAGGACAAAACCACACTGCAACTCGCCTCAATGGGAGTCACTTAATGAAGATTTGATCCTTAGAAATTGGAAAATAAAGGTGTTTTATGACAAGGAGATCAATATTATCACCTACTAATTGCTGCAGATCATCAAGCATCTGTTCAATGGGTCCCCTACTTGTTTTGTTACTATTTCTGCAGTCAGGTTAATTTTATTAAGTGGCCATAGTCTTGATGAGACCATTCTCCATAAGAAGGAAGTGGTAATATAAAATATCCGAAGAAACACTGGTCAGGTTTAGAAAGGACAGCATTTGGTAGGACAAGCAAGTTTTCCCAATAGGCTGCTTTATGACATTCAAGCATCAGATGCTGAGATGTGGGAGCAATACCGTCATGAGCCACCCCTAGTCTTCGGAGAGAGGCGGCATACAAATCTAATAAATTATTATTATTATTATTATTATTATTATTATTATTATTATTATTATTATTATGTGTCATGCAAACTCCTGAGTGCCTATTAAGTGATCCTGTTGCTACTGAGAATTATGGATTGTCCCAGGAACAGTGTTGAAAATTCAACTGTGAATCTAGTCAGGTTTCCTTCATAGAGATAGAGATCTATTTCTCTTTTTTCATTCCTTGATCTGACCCTAAGATCCAGTCTGCATTACAGTATGCTGATAGTGTAAGGCAGGAATAGGCAAAGTTGGCTCTTCTATGACATGTGGATTTCAACTCCCAGAATTCCTGAGCTAGAATGATTGGCTCAGGATTTCTGGGAGTTGTAGTCCACAAGTGGTAAAGCTAACTTTGCCTATCCCTGATGTAAGGCAATAGAAAAAACTATAGGAGAAAATAAAGATGTTAAACTACCGCATATATTTGGAATTGAAGACAATCAGGTCCTTGCACTTCTTCATGACCTCTCCATAGGCAGGTTCTTTTCAGCTCTTTCACTTCATGATATTAGCTCTTCAAGATTCACTCAACACAATAAAATATTTTGTTATTTTTTGTCTCCATCTATATGATTGAATGCTGAGCTGGGATTACCACTTTTGGTAAATGAATGATTGTAGGCTCATCATAGGCTGGCATTTTGAATGGATTTATTGCTCAAAGTTTTAGACAGAGCATATTCCTGGACGTCCAAGAGGAATGTAATGATAAGCAAGCAGATCTGATGGAGGATCTGTCTAATATCTTTTGTGTACAAAGTGGAACTGTTTGACTGTCAAAAAAGGGACCCTTCTTTTTCTTAGGATTTGCTGCTCGCTGAAAGTTTGATCAAGTTTATACCACTGTTATCAAATACAGGAACTAACAGGGTATGACCATAGATTTATGCTCCCTATAGCTGTCAGTATACTCATTTTACATTATAAATTGCTCAGAGATTTTATTTAATTTGTTCAATTCATGTCTTACACAACTGATGTAAGATGAGTAGTGGTGAATACAGTTGAAAAATATTAATGTAATGACAATGGCAAAAGAAGCTACACAACAAGAATAAAATCAAAAGAATGTCAGCTGAGGATAACCATCAGCAATAATTAACAATAATTCACAGGCCAACTAATCTCCCAACCTGTATGCGTGGGAGGACACCCAAGACTTAAGGGCCTTCTAATTTTGTGTATGTCACCAAACGCTCTGTTTTTGTGACACTACAGGAGAGATTTAGAAAAGGAATGGATGTTCTTTTCTGATCTGACATTAACATTTACAGCTTACTTTAAACCAATTTGATTTTGGCATCCAGTATGACAACAAACTCCTAATTCTCTGATTATAGAGTTAAATGGTAGGGATTATATAATCCTTAGCAAAGTCTAGATAGGCATAGTAATATCTGGACAAACTTGGCTGACCTTAAAAAGCTAAGAAAGATCAGATCTGGTTAACGTTTGGATAGAAGATCATGAAGAAGAAAGCTGCAAAAACCTAATTTTATTTAATTTACTAAATAAAGGCTTCCTTGCATGGGTAGCAGCTCATATTTTATCTTCTACATGTCTGTTTCTAGCAAAGAAACTACTAGTAAATCTGAATATAATTTGTAGCAGATCTGCCAAAAACCAACTAAAAGGCTTTTGCTTCCTAAGATAAGTTGCTTATATAAAAATGAAAAGAAAAAGTATATTTTAGTCTGAGGGAACAGAGTGAACTGAGTTTTAGTCTGAATCAGATGCTCAGAGTCCTTCAAATATACTCTTTGTTTCTTGATGTACTGTATGTTTATTCCTTTGCAACACTTTCCTATGCTTTTCTGTAGCAAGAAAACTTTGAGGTTCTCCCCCCCAAAAAAAAATCCTGTTGGGCAATTTTGCAAGAAAGCTTTACATATTAAACAAGATATATATGTTTGATAAATCAAATGTGCCATCCAATTTTATTTCCCTTTTCTTTCTGGAGCTAAGTACTTTGCTTCTTGTAGGTATTGCTGGAACTCCAGTGACATTTAATGAGAATGGAGATGCCCCAGGCCGCTATGACATCTATCAGTACCAGATAAAGAATGCTACGCCCGAGTATAAAGTTATTGGGCACTGGGCAGATCATCTAAACTTAAAAGTAAGTCAGTTTGTTGTATTTAGATATCTGAACATTTCTGGAACTTAACTTTCTGTCTTTTCAACTTCTGAATTTTAAGTAAGAATTGTAACTGTACTCAGGAAACCCAATAAAATCAAGAACATTGATCACAATGGGCTTATTTCTTTTATCCAGGCTATCTGTATATAGACATTGAAGAGAGATCATGCAGAAGAAGATTTGGGTTTAGCTCTCGCACTGCTGTATGATTTCATTCAGTAATTCAACCATTTCTAACTATCGGAATTATATTTTTAAGAGTATGCTGGAAAAAAAATATTGCAATTGGAAGTATCACCAAACAAACACAAAATTTAAAGGTTCAGTCCCAGGGGCAAATAAATACAGTAATACCTTTTCTTACGAACTTAATTGGTTCTGAAAGGAGGTTCATAAGGTGAAAAGTTCGTAAGATGAAACATTGCTTCCCATAGGAATCAATGTAAAAGCAAATAATACGTGCAAACCCACTTTAAGGCTTAAAAAAAAGCGGCAAGCAGACAAAGTGAAGGCTAACGGAGTGGAGACAGACAGCGAGGCGAAGTGAGGAATGGAGGTCCTAATGAAGGCTAATGCTGCCCCAAATCTCTCCAAATATCACTCCCCCAAAAGCTTCGTATCTCAGGTGCAAGCAAAAGGAGGCGGGGAATTCCAGCGGGGAATTCCCATGCAAGCAAATGGGAAATCCCGGTGGTGACAGTCACAAGGTAGGGGAATCCCTTCGGCAGTCAGATAGCTCATGCGCAGTAGGAGAGCCCACAGACCCGAACTCAGGTTTGTAAGACGGAAAGGGTTTTTAAGACAAGGCAAAGAAATCTTAAACCCCGGGTTCGTATCTTGAAAAGTTCGTTTGACGAGGGGTTCGTAAGATGAGATATCACTGTATAATGTATTTGCTTTTCCCCATTTGTTTTAAATCATTAAAGGTGCTCACACTTGATCTCAACTATTCCAGAGCAATACATTTCAATATTGAAATTAACAGTCAACAAGTGAAAGTTAGGTAAAGGATTTTGGAATTTTATCCAAACTTTTGTTTATCTTTTAATGAGCAGGTATTCAGAATTGGCTCTGTAGCTGTGCACAATAAAATTAAATAATATAACAAATGAAGTGGGAGTTACAGTCAGTCAGACAGTGTGTGCATGCAGCTTTGAAATAACCTTAAGAAGGAGAAAAAGATAGACTACGCAGCCACAATGAGAGGTGGCAAAGTATAGAGCTTGAACTATTTAGTATAGTTTAGCAAGGTCATTGTGAGTGGGCCCAGTTAGTTAAAGGCTGCAGTAGGTAAATTGCAAAACTCAAGGGTCTGTCTTGGGAGAGGAAGAATTTCTATAGGCTTTCAAAAACAAATATTTCAGCTTTAGGGGATTCTAGGGCAGGCAGAGCTGTAAATAAGAAGCCACACACATACCAACTAGATAAACTATTGATTAAAAACAAGCATTTTCTTCTACTTGGGTAGGACATTTGACCTGATCTCTTATTCTGACCCAGGCTTAGGTAAGTTGCTGAGATTCTAGCTTTCTCCCTCTCTCTTTCTCTCTGCTGCAGATGGAACGCCTGCATTGGCCTGGGGGAGGCAACCGTGTGCCCACCTCCATATGCAGCCAGCCATGCAAACCAGGCGAAAGGAAGAAGCTGGTGAAGGGCATCCCATGCTGCTGGCACTGTGAGCGCTGTGATGGATACCAATATCAGCACGATGAGTTCCATTGCAAGGTGTGCCGTCTCAGTGAGCGCCCCAATGAGAACCACACTGGCTGCATCCCCATCCCCATTGTTAAACTTGAGTGGGGCTCTCCTTGGGCTGTGATGCCCGTTTTCATTGCCATTGTGGGCATCATCGCCACCCTTTTTGTGGTGGTGACATTTGTGCGCTACAATGACACGCCTATTGTCAAGGCCTCAGGGCGGGAACTAAGCTATGTGCTGCTGACGGGTATCTTTCTTTGCTATGCCACTACCTTCCTGATGATTGCTGAGCCTGACTTGGGCACCTGCTCGTTGCGGCGTGTCTTTCTTGGCCTGGGCATGAGCATCAGTTACGCTGCCTTGCTGACCAAAACCAATCGCATCTACCGCATTTTTGAGCAGGGCAAGAAGTCGGTGAGTGCTCCACGCTTAATCAGCCCTGCTTCCCAGCTGGCCATCACCTTCAGCCTCACATCCCTGCAACTCATAGGGGTCTGTATCTGGTTCATTGTGGACCCTTCACACTCTGTCATCGACTATGAGGACCAGCGGACTACAGACCCCCGCTTTGCCCGGGGAGTCCTTAAGTGTGACATTTCTGACCTATCCCTCATCTGTTTGCTTGGATACAGCATGCTGCTCATGGTAACCTGCACTGTGTATGCTATAAAGACCCGTGGGGTTCCTGAGACCTTTAATGAAGCCAAGCCCATTGGGTTTACCATGTACACTACTTGCATTGTGTGGTTAGCCTTCATTCCTATCTTCTTTGGGACATCACAATCAGCGGAGAAGGTAATGGCCATGAGAGGTGGGCAGGATGAGTAAATCTTCCACTCTGTTCCAGGTCTTCCAGTGATGAAATGTGCCTGGCATGTTTGAATCTGCAGACCTTTATATTGATCTGATAACTTGAGAGTCTTCAGGGGCTATTGAAATTAGTCTTGTTCTGCTTTGGGGGTTTCCTTATGGTGGGCTTTTTTTACTGCTTTGGTTTTTCATCATTTGGACATCTAAACTTAAAAGTAAGATTTGGGGGTTTCTTTTTCTGGATTACTTTTCTCTTTTTCTTTTCTTTTGTTCCCCATTCCCTTGTATTAATAACATTATTTTCATTTCTTTTTTTCTTCCATTACACTACCCCATCCATTCCTTAGCAATACAGACAGATATCATTGTCTATGGAATATACACTATATTACAAAAATGTGAAGAGGTTGTACCATCCTCGACAATCCAAGATTTCAGATGATGCCCATATGAGTTTATCCCAAGCATATTTATACTCAGTGATGATTGACCACTACCTCTGCTGAAAGCTGTTTTCAAGCTAACATTTCCTTTGAACTTGAGGTTATGACCCCGTGTTCTTGATTTTTGTTTAATATAGGAGATACTGCCTTTTAGAACCTTATCCACACCCTTAAAGTTTCCATCATGTCATCCTCTTTCCTTCTGTCCTCCATGCTACACATATTTAGTTCCTCCAGTGTCTCTCCTCAAACCTTGCATCATTTTTGATAACAGAATAGTGGATCCTGATGGAAAAGCTGAATCCTTTCCCAAAACCATTCTGTCTTTCACTCTCCCTCTTTTTTTTACAGCTGGCTGGAAGTTATAATTATAGCAGTTATAACAATATATAATTGTGTAAAAGTTCTAGCCACATCACATGAGAAAATGATGATGGTGGAATTGAGTTGTACTTGAAGCACGCGAAAAATGAACAAAGATCTTACGCTAAATTGATTTGCACATTATAAACTCTGCTTCTACCTAACTTTGTGTTTCAATTTACCAACGATAAGAAAATACCTGATTCAAATCACTTTCATGGGGTAGTCTAGTTACTTTTTGGATAATAGGAACTGCAGGACTCTGATTTGCCAGTAGATGAGTTGTGGGCCTGTTCCACTGTGGTTGCTAGTTATGCAGCTGGCCAAGAGCCAGCATTGAGTTCAATGTGACATTAAGAGAGGGAAATAACATTGTGCAATATACTACAAAATAGTATCCTGGATCCTTAATCTGAGCGAAGTATGGCTGAGTGAAGATCAAATACATCAAATACACACTTGGAAGAACTGAACTCATAGATGACCCTCACTCGATCAAAATCCTTGGAGTACTGATATCCAATGACCTACAGTAAGTGCTAGAGCCCACTGTAACAGCATTGCCAAAAAAGCATTAAGAGCATTAAAATCTAATTTTACATAGCTTCTTCTCTAGAAACACTGAACTGCTAATCAGAGCATACAAAACTTTTGTCAGACCAATTCTTGAATACAGCTCACCTGTATGGAACCCTCATTGCATAATAGACATTAATACAATTGAAAGAGTCCAGAAATATTTCATTAAAAGAGTCCTTTACTCCTCCTCTCGAAACAAATTACCTTACTCCTCTAGACTTCAAATATTACGTTTAGACAATTTACAACTACATTGCCTCTGAACCAGTTGTTTATAAAATCATATACCAAAATGTCCTCCCTGCCAGTGACTACAGTGATCCCCCGGTTATTGCGTCCCCGACCATTGCGAACAGGGTAATTTGCGATTTTTGAACCCGGAAGTCAGAACACCATCTGCGCATGCGTGCCCTTTTTTTCTATGGGCACGCATGCGTAGATGGCGCCGGGCAGATCAGCTGCTGGGCGGCTTCCCTAGGTCTTCCTCCTCTTGACCGGCATCAGCGAGGAGTTTCCCCACCACCGCCCACGCAAACTCCTCGCTGCTGCCGCTTCGCTCGGGCCGCTTCCCAGCTGAGTACTCAGCTGGGAAGCGGCCCGAGCGAACGGCTTGTCCGCAGCCTGCCTGCCCGCGCGCCCGCGGCTCGCGCGCCCTTCTCCCGCCCACGCCGTTCGCTCGGGCCACTTCCCAGCTGAGTACTCAGCTGGGAAGTGGCCCGAGCGAACGGCTTGTCCGCAGCCTGCCTGCCCGCGCGCCCGTGGCTCGCGCGCCCTTCTCCCGCCCACGCCGTTCGCTCGGGCTGCTTCCCAACTGAGCCCTCAAGCCAAGCACAGAAGTTCGCCTTTGGCGCTTGGCTTGAGGGCTCAGTTGGGAAGGTGCGCGGGTGTTTTAAAACGTCCCCGCCGACATGGGGGGCTCGCTAGCACACCCCCGAACCCCCAACCCGGGTTTGGGGGTGTGCTAGCGAGCCCCCCATGTCGGTGGGGACGTTTTAAAACACCCACGCGACTTTCCAATGAGTCCCGAAGACAAACGTCAAACTTCCGCGTTTGTCTTCGGGACTCATTGGAAAGTCGCGCGGGTGTTTTAAAACGTCCCCGCCGACATGGGGGGCTCACTAGCACACCCCCAAACCCGGGTTGGGGGTTCGGGGGGGTGCTAGCGAGCCCCCCATGTCGTCGGGGACGTTTTAAAACACCCGCGCGACTTTCCAATGAGTCCCGAAGACAAACGCGGAAGTTTGACGTTTGTCTTCGGGACTCATTGGAAAGTCGCGCGGGTGTTTTAAAACGTCCCCGCCGACATGGGGGGCTCGCTAGCACCCCCCCGAACCCCCAACCCAGGTTAGGGGGGGTGCTAGCGAGTCCCCCTTGTCGGTGGCGATGTTTTAAAACAGCCGCGCCGCCCCCAATCTTCGGCTCCTCGCTAGCACTGCGGAAGTAAAAACACCATCTGCACATGCGCAGATGGTGTTTTTACTTCCGCAGCGCTACTTCGCGAAAACCCGCTCGTTGCGGGGGGTCCTGGAACGGAACCCTCGCAACGAGCGGGGGATCACTGTATTTCACATTTGACAACAAAAATGCAAGAGCACGCAATAGATGCAAACTAAATGTAAATCAGTCCAAACTTGACTGCAGAAAATATGATTTTAGCGGTCAACACCTGGAAGTCACTACCTGGAATTCACTACCTGACTCTGTTGTTTCTTCCCCCAACCCCCAAATCTTCAACCTTACATTTTCTACAGTCGACCTCTTCCCTTTTCTAAGAGGTATGTAAGGGGTGTGCATAAGCACGCCATTGTGTCTACCGTCCCTACTGTCTTTTGTCATTCATTCATTCATTCATTTATTTTGATTTGTCCAATACACAATAATACACAATGAGGGTTATAGAGGATATGATCAGGTAGAATGTATTAAAAGGGGAATAGAGGAGAAGATAAAGGGGTAAAATATAACTCTGAGAGAATAGCAGGAAAAGATATAGGTATAGAAGAGAAGATATAGGAGATATAGGAGAGACAATAGGACAGGGGACAGTAGGCACTCTGGTGCACTTATGTATGCCCCTTACTGACCTCTTAAGAACTTGGAGAGGTCAACCGTGGATAGTCTAAGGGTAAAGTGTTGGGGGTTAGGGGATGATACTACAGAGTCCAGTAGTTAATTCCACGCTTCGACAACTCGATTACTAAAGTTGTATTTTTTACAGTCAAGTTTGGAGCGGTTAATATTAAGCTTGTATCTGTTGTGGGCTCTTGTGTTGTTGTGGTTGAAGCTGAAGTAGTCTTTGACAGGCAGGATGTTGCAGCATATGATCTTGTGGGCAATACTTAGATCATGTTTGAGGCGTCTTAGTTCTAAGGTTTCTAGACCCAGAATTGTAAGTTTAGTTTCGTAGGGTGTTCTGTTACAGGTAGAGGAGCGAAGAGCTCTTCTGGTGAAGTATCTCTGGACATTTTCGAGGGTATTAATGTCAGAAATGTGGTATGGGTTCCAAACAGATGAACTGTATTCTAGGAAGGGTCTGGTGAAAGTTTTATAAGCTCTTGTAAGTAGTGTCATAGGGAATGGGGAAATTGATTCCCCTGGGCCATTTCCGCTTTACATATGGTTTGTATGAGATGTATGATTGTTTTTTATATTAAGGGTTTTAAATTGTTTTAACCATTCGATTTGTATTGTTTTGTTGTTGTGAGCCACTTCGAGTCTCCGGAGTGGGGCAGCATACAAATCTAATAAATAATAATAATAATTGCCAGAGCAGAAGCTACGTAGGATTAGATTAACAACTCTTAAAGCCTTCTTGGTGAGGTTGTTGCAATGGACTTTGGCACTTAAGTCTAGTTATTAGTACTCCGAGGTCCTTCACCGAGTGGGGATTATCTGTGATTATTTGTTTATTCAGTTTGTATTTGGAGTTTTGATTCTTTTTTGCTGATGTGAAGGACAGAGCATTTGTTGGTTGAGATTTGGAGTTGCCTTGTGTTAGACCAATCAGAAACAGAGTCTAGGTCTTTTCGGAGAGCAGTTGTGTTATTGGTGGTGTTGAAGAGTTTTACAAGAGTTTTACTTTCTATCACTACTTCCTACTTATATTATATAAATACAAACTATAATTCTATACTTGTATGACAAAATAAATAAATAAATAGACAGACAGACAGACAGACAGACAGACAGACAGACAGACAGATGCCTTCAGGTTGCACTTTTTCAGGGGCAGTGATCAGGGAAAGCATAACATTTGTCTTACTCCCGAAACACCAGTTCAGTTGAACATAACCAAGTTTCTATCAGTAGAATATGGCCTCTTGACAAGGGTTTACATTTTTTTAAAAAACTAAAAGGTACCAAGGCCTGAAGAAATCTGAAAACTGAAATGAGAGTACTCTAATATTTCCTAAATGTATCCCATAAAACAGAACCCTCTCAGTATGGTTGATAGAATGTGTGAGATCTGAGATCAAGACTTTCTTTGTGCTTTATAATTTTTAATAAATGTACTCACTCAAATGTCATTAATCTAACTTATAAACAACGGCACTTTGTTTTTTCAAATTTACCTACTAGTGTCACATTAATTTACTACATAGGCTTCTTCTTCTAGCCTATTATTATCAGTATTATCAGCTGAAGAAACTCTGCCTGAGTGGATAGAGAGCATCCATTCAATCATTCATCCTTCAATGTATTTCCTCTCTCAGCTGGAATGTTGTTGTGATTTTAATTAATACTTGAGCAGTTTAGCAACACAGAGTTTTATGACTGATGCTTTTGCCGTGAATGAGGTGGTATATCTTGCAGCAGTCAGACTCCCAAAGAAAATAACACCATTATTTTGATCCTTGGGCTCTGTCTTCCCTGCCAGATCAGTGGTGTTAAAGGGCGACCCATTAGCTAATCAAATAGTAAAAACACAACCTGGCAGGCAATGGGGGTTTGTGAAGCTTGATTCCCAGTTGGTGTAGAGCAGTGAAATGCCAGAAATATAATGTCTGTTTGGATGAGACTTTGTTCTTCTATGCTCTGTTAGATTCATGGGGGGACAGGGATGGGGACATTATGTGCGGTCTTGAGCATTCCTGACCTCATATCTTTCAACATCTGTACAAATGGAAGTTTATTAAAGAGGATGTGATCCATCAATTATGCATGCTATGCACACTTTATAGGGGGAGGATTTTTTCTCTGTGACATGACTGCAAATTATCTTGCACTGGTGCCTGATGCTACATGTTCCTTTAATAAGGTTTTGTTGATTTGTTTTGCTGTTGTTAGTTGCAAAGTCATGTCCGATCCATCGCGGCCCCACAGGCAACTTTCCTCCAGGTCTTCCCCAGGAGACAATTTTAAGTTTATGCCGACTGCTTCAGTGACTCCATTCAGACACCTCATTCTCTGTCACTCCCTTCTTCTTTTGCCCTCAGTCTTTCCAGCATTAGGTTCTTCTCCAGTGAGTCTTTCCTTCTCATTTGGTGGCCAAAGTATTTTATCTTCATCTTCAGGATCTGGCCTTCTAAAGAGTAGTCAGGGTTGATCTCCTCAAGGACTGACTGGGTTGATTGCCTTGCAGTCTAAGGGATTCACAGAAATCTTTTTCAGCACCATAGTCCAAAGCCCTCAATTCTTTGATGCTCAGTAGTGATGGGCGAACCGAACCCACACAATTCGGGTCTGTACTGAATTTTGCGGTGTTCGGTTTGCCGAACACGAACCCGGAATTTTTTCAAAGTTTGGGGTTGTGTTCGGTGTTCGGAGCTTTGACGTCACCGGCAGGTTGCTAAGGACGCCAAAGTGATCACTTCCTGGATTCCATGGAATCCAGGAAGTGATCACCTTGGCGTCCTTAGCAACCTGCTGGTGATGTCAAAGATCCGCCCCCGGAATCTCTTCGTGGGAGGGATTCCCCGTTCGGGTTCGAGTTTGGCCGAATTTTGCGTAACGTTCGTTCAAACTTTCCGAACCCAAACACCGTTGGGTTCGCCCATCACTAATGCTCAGCCATCTTTACAGTCCAACTTTCACAGCCATAAATTGCAACTGGAAAAATCATAGCCTTGACTATACATACTTTTGTTGACAGGATGATGTCTCTGCTTTTTAGCATGTATTTAACTGTTCTATAGCTTTCCTCTCCAAGGACAAGTGTCTTTTAATTTCTTGGCTGTAGTCAACATGTGTGTGATCTTGGAGCCTAGGAAAATAAAATCTGTCACTACCTCCGTTATACAAAACAATGAAGGTAGTGATTTGTTTAGTACAGTATAATAAAATAAAAAGTCTTATATTATAATAAATGAGATGAGGTGTTTTATAGCTACCAATCAGACATTTTTATACTTCCTTTTTTAATTAGGTGGATCTTCCTGTTTTGTTTTGTTTTAAGTATAGATCTCTCCCCCCCCCCCCATGATAGAATGTATGGTTACTATCATAAAACTTGCTGGTATTTATTTTTACTCCTGTGGATCTGATGTTGCTTAAGGGATATATTATACACTAAATTAGTCTACAGAAAGACTTTTCAAACTTTTTCAAGCCATGGAACCTGTAAGAAAATTGGCTGCATATGAATGATTCCCCCCACCCCTTAGACTCAGAGAATTCCATCAAATTCTCATCATCTAGAATTCTGCAGAACCTAATTTCGAAAACTTTAGTACAGAGTTAATCAGGTAGAAGTTTTTTCTCTGCTAATAGTGTTTTATTTTTACTTTTTTATTAATTAAATGTGTTTGCCACAAGATGACTCTGGGTAGATTACAACTTTAAATTTAAATGTTATTTTTCTGTTTGGAAGGATTATTTGTTGTTGTGAGCCGCCCCGAGTTTGCGGAGAGGGGCGGCATATAAATCCAATAAACCTAAACCTAAACCTTGTGCATTTACTTATCAGTATGCCCTTGATTAGGATGTGGAAAGCAAAGTATACTCTGTAATTTATTAGTTTCTTGAAAAAACCTTTTATATTCATTTTTATTTTAAAATTTCCTTGTCAAGCTCAAACACATCCGCAAGAATTGAGTGACAATCAACTTTGTAGTTAAGTTTTCATTTCCCCTCAGTTTTATGCTCATTTTACCTAATTTCTGTGTCAGTTTGCAATTTCTTTTCTTAAGAAAAAGAGCCTGCATAAAAAAAAAGATTAGTTATTTGTGTGCATTTCTCAAACTAGGCATTTTTGAATATTTGCAAACATGGCCCCATTAATAATAACTTGTCTTTTTATGGATACTTCTGGTATGTGTTCCTGCACTATCCACATTTTTTGTATTAAAATGCAAATTGAATTAATATCTTTCTGATCTGTAGTGAGAGTCCACCTATTGGTAGGGACACTTTGATAGATACCTACAGTGATGGGCTGCCAAAAGTTTTACTGCTACACTGTGGGTGTGGCTTATTTTGTAGGTGTGGCTTGATGACCATGTGACTGGGTAGGAGTGGCTTGCCAGCCATGTGACCAGGTGGGAGTGGCTTGACAATCATGTGACGGGGTGGTTTAAAGGTCATGTGACTGGGTGGGAGTGGCTTACCGACCAAGATATGTTTTCAAATAGGTGCTTGGACTGTTTTTCAGTTGATTAAGTCACATTATTTGAATAGCCACAAAAAGGACAAATGATAGACAGCATTATTTGTTGAGGAACACAGTAACATTTTAAGGTTTTGTACTGAACCCACACGGTTCAGTATGATAACAGATTAGGCAAGTAGCTCAATTTTCCTTAATTGCTATAAAAGTTCAGTTCTAGATAATGTTTAAAATGATTAAAGCGTTTATGGGTAAAAACATGCTATTTAATTATTTCCTCTTTTAAAAGTAATTAAGGATCATACTAAGGTACTAGAGAAGGAAGGACAATAAAAAAAACTATTAAATATTAAATAAATAGTGCATAAACTTACACTGCATCCACCTTGTGGGGGCAGCAGCCTATTACTGGACACCTAACACCTACATCAACTGCCATCAACTTTGTTTCTGAAGGGTCAGATATATGCATAACCCTGTTAACTGTAGTAATTGTAAGGAACTTGTTGTATTACAGATTCTATTCTTTTCTCTTACTCAGCCAGTAGTTCTTTCTAGCAATGAAACTCACGATTGCAGAGCCTTCTTTCACAATGTTTGGAGTCAAGTTTAAGTTACTTCTGAATATAGCAATGGATACAGCTGAATCTCATGGCTGATTTCTTGGCCTGGACTTCATTCTGTTTTGGATACCCACCTGGAAGGACCTTCTATGTTTGCTTCTCATTGCTGTTACCAAGGCCTGAAACAATCAGTTTCAGCTGAGCAGCAACCCAGATTTATCTGATATGTTTGCTTAGGCTTTAATTAAAAAAATCAATCTTTAATAATCCTGGCAAACAGAGATATGATAGGAGCACTACTGGGTCTATCCATGGGAAGGAGAACGTGTCCAGTCAAACTCTATAGCAGTCATCCTATATGTATCATTGTATGCATGTGTGTAAGGAAGAAGAAAAAATAAGTTTGGTATCTACAGAATCTTTGAGTTAGCATCAGATTTAGTCAATCGGTTGTGGAGAAAAAAAATCTTATAAATAGTTGCTATATGGTAGAAAATGTTTAGAAAAAAAAAATGAATCTTGCTCCAGAAAATATGGAGCAGGCATTTTTCACTCTTTTCCAATCACCATTTTGGTCTCTTGGTTTGCATTTGACTTATTTATTATTTGACCTATTATCTTCAGTACTAGTACCAGTCATTTTTAAAAAAATGAGTCCAACCCAAATCTCCAAAGACTGGATGAATAATATATTACAAGGTTTTTTAAATGTTTAAAAGGCTGCAGAAGCTATTAATAAAAAACAAAAAGTCCTAGAACTGATCAAAAGGCAAAGCTGCTATGACTGAAAATTGCCTATGTTTGAATGCTCTTCCTCCTCCTCTTACAGAAACCCAATAAATGTTTGAAGATACAATTTGAACACACACACCCATACAATTTGAACAATATATTCCTATGGATAGGTCTTGAGGTTTGAGTTTCTGTGACAGATGGATTTTGAATACATATTTAAAGCTGAAGAATGATGAAGGAAATAAATGCAGCATTGTCTACAAAGTCTTTTATAATAACTTTGTATTATAGTGGGCTCACATAATTAGCTGCCCATTGCTTTCTGGCCAGGCTCTAAATCTTCCCTCAAATTAACTTCAAGTAAATTTGGAGCTGTGCCCAAAATTAAATGTGTAAATCAAATTGCAATGTTTCTTTTGGAGAGAATACTATAACACCAAATTGAAACATTATTAAATTTGGGAATCAGTTCTACTATAGAGCTACAGAGTAGGGTTCAGAGACTAAGCCATTTCAAAGTACAGGAGTAAATCTAGTGTCAAGTTAAGAATTAAAAGAAATGTGGCAGGCTTTCTGTTTTGATGAAATGGCAGTGAAGAAACTAACAAGAAAGCAGGAGCTGTTTTTAAAGAGATTACTTGCCGAAAGCTCCCTTAAAGCCAGTTTAATATGCTTGGTATAGTGTGGGTAATAAAGAAGGAAATTATAATGACTGTAGATTATGTGCAAGGTTGCTCACCTTCTTGCTGCAACTTGTGATGGAATAATTTAGGGTTGCTGAAAGCTAGCTGTCAAGTTGCAATTGAAAAAGAGGCTTTGGCTCATTTGGAAGACTCCTAATATGCAGTTTCCTTTTTCTATTCCATTGCTAACAAGCTGATTAGAAGCCTTTGTAGTAATTCACCTAGCTCTCTTGAGACCTCATACCCCACCTAATAATAAAGAGAGTTCCTGTTTTTTTTATTTAAAAATGGAATATGTAGTCAACAAGGTCTTTTCTTTCTCTAGGCAAGACTGCCCCAATATATTCTGAGGTTTAAAAGCCACAAAATGACACACCTTACATGGAAAGGCCAATTATATAATAATTGAATCTTAAAATTCCAATGTATCTCTCCTTTAATTTCAAAAATAAAAATACAGGCATTCCTCAACATACCACTGTAAATTGAGCCCAGAATGTCTGTTGCTCAGTGAAGCATTTGCTAAGTGAGTTCTGCCCCTTTTTATAACCACTGTTACAACAGCTTAACAGTTTTTAATTGATTCACTGCTCTTGTTAATGATTGTTAAGTGAATCAAGCTTTCCTATTGACTTTGCTCGTCAGAAGGTTGCAAATAGTGATAGCATGATGCCAGGACACTGCAACCATCATAAATATGAATCAGTTTCCAAGCATCTGAATCTTTATCTTATGACCCTGGGGATACTGCCACAGTCGCAAATGTGAAACATGGTCATAATACACTTTTTTAGTGCTGTTTTAAGTTTGAATGGTCACTAAATCAACCATTGTAAGTCAAGGACCCCCTGCAGCTGAAATTAGTCTAGGTTCAGATTTATACATGCTTAGTTCTGCCTGCACAAAGAAAATATGCTACTCAGCTCTTTGACCCATAGAGATGATTGTTGTGACTGGGAAGTTTGGGTTTCACCTGAGGTGTATAAAAAATGATTGCCCCATTTTGTCCCCCTAGCTTTTCCTTTTAATAATTATGGTTTGATAATCAATAGTGTGACTTAATGCACTGGAATGCATTTAAAGAGATCCAGTTTCAAATCAACCCGGAGCCAGATGACTTTGGGTCAGTCGTTTATTTGCAACACAATTTATCTTCTGAACTTCTTGTAAAGCTAAAATGAAGGGAAAGGTAAGATGCTCATATTAAAATAAATGTCCATAACCTTTTTTAAAATGCCACTTTAAAAAAGTGAGTAAAATACAAAATTTTACAAAAAATAAATTTGCCTTCTCTTGAGCTTTTTCAAGACAATTTGAATAGTTAAGAGATATTATTTAAAGATGAGAGAGAGAGAGGGAGAGAGAGAGAGAGAGAGAGATAGCAGGGAAGTCAATGGAACACTGCATTGTGATACGAAATCCAGCATATAAATCTTGTTTGCTTTGTATTGCTGGGTTTTGTGATGATGATGATGATGATGATGATGATGATGATGATGATGATGATAATAATAATAATAATAATAATAATAATAATAATAATAATAATGGCTGAATTGGAAAACCTGGACTAAAAAACATGTAAACTCTTGAATATGCATCACGCTTTACATCCATAAAGTGACACTGACAGGTTGTACCTGCAAGAAGAATAGGGGGCAGAGGGCTATTGCAAATCCATCAAACTGTAAAAGAAGAAAAATGAAGTTTGAATGATTATGTGAACCAAAGTACAGAAAGATTGCTGCAGGCTGTGAAAATGGAGAACATTATAAAAACAACAGAAACAAAGGCTAAATATTAGAAAAAACAATTGGATGACAGAGTAAGTGAATGAAAAAACAAAGCTCTGCATGGACAGGACTTGAAAAACTTTGAAGGAAAATGTGGTGACAACCTTACATGGGCATGGCTTAAGAGAGGAAGAATGAAACAGAATACTTAACATTTGCTGTGCAAGATCAAGCACTACAATACCATGAAAGCAAAGATACAAAACCCCACTGGCAATCCAAACTGGTGATTTTGCAATGAGAAAGTTAATATGTGAATGCAGCAAAATTGTGCAAACTGATTACAAAGCTAGACATGATTGAATTGCTAAATTATTCCACTGGTCATTATGTAAAAAATATGACATACTTGAATCCAAAATGTCATGGGAGCAGAAAGTGGAAAATGTTACCAAAAATGAGACGGTGAAAATCTTGTGAGACTTGAAAATACAGTGGTACCTCTAGATACGAGCTGCTCCACATGCGAGTATTCCAAGTTACGAGCCGCGACGCGAGCGAAATTTCTGTTCGACACCCGAGCTCAAATTCGGGATACGAGCCGAGCTTCCACTAGGTGGCGCAAGAATCTCCTTGCTTCCGGTTATCTCGGCGCGAAAAACAAAGTCTAAAGGCATTTGTTTGAGATGTGAGTTGATCGACTTACGAGCTCGAGTCTGGAACGAATTAAACTCGTATGTCGAGGTACCACCGTACAGACGGATCATCATTTGGAACACAATATGCCAGATATCGCAGTTCTGGAGGGCCAAAGCATACAGTTTATTTCTATAGTTGTTCTTGGAGATGTCATTGGTATCAATGTCAGATGTCAGAGATATCTTTGGTTTCTTTTATTGCAGTCATTCTACTTCTATTTGCAGATCTTTGTTTATTATAGAATTTAGCATTTAGATTCATAGTGCTTTTACACCCCTCTCTACGCGGTTTACAGAATCAGTATATTGTTCCCAACAATCTCATTTTACACACCTTGGAAGGTTGAGTCAGCCTTGAGACGGTGGTGAGATTTGAACTGCTGAGCTACAGCTAGCAGTTAGCTGAAGTAGCCTGTAGGGCTGCACTCTAACCCCTGAGCCACTCCACCTCCAGTATTATGATTATAGTACCAAATGTAGGCAAAGCAACCAAAAGTAAAAAATGAAATAAACTAATAAAATAAAACCTTTCCATCTACCCATTTTGTTTCTTCCTCTTCTTCTTCTTCTTCTTCTTCTTCTTCTTCTTCTTCTTCTTCTTCTTCTTCTCCTCCTCCTCATATTATTATTATTATTGCTATTATTATTATTATTATTATTATTATTATTATTATTATTATTGAAAAGGCATGTTTTTATAAGCTTTTAGATCAGTTTAGTGCTTCAGTATCACCTCAGCAGATGGCACATTCTTTCATCTGCTGAGGTGAGCTTATAAGAAAATTAAGTGCCAAAATGGTCAAGAACACTTGAGGCGACATAAAATGAAAAACTGACTTTCAAATAGTGTCAGGAAAATGCTGCTGAAGATTGCATTTGCAATGAGAGAGAGAAATGGTGGATGTTGTTTACTTCTGCCTTCAAAAGAAGGATCACTGTTCTATTGTAGCATCAGACAACCAGGCAGTGTGGGATAGGTTCACTAATTAAGATAAGAACAAATTTCCTTCTAAAAGAATTGTAAACAAAAAAAAAGAACTCTACTAAATACTGGCTGGAGTCCTAGTAAATTCCAGTAAAATCTAACATTCTCTGCCACAAGTCTAAACCTAGCAGGCTATAGTGGTAAGGTATTGTAAAGGTTCAGGTTCAAATCCATTATAGACTCATGGTGACTTTGGCCTGTTACTCTTTCTCAACCCAATCTACCCAATTGGGTTGAAGTAATATCCCCATGTAAACTGGCTTGCGCTCCTGGAGTAAGGGCAAAGGATGGATATAGCAAAGATTAGGGGGAAATGCTTTGAATCTTGCATGAAATTA
This sequence comes from Erythrolamprus reginae, assembly GCF_031021105.1. Classification (NCBI taxonomy): domain Eukaryota; kingdom Metazoa; phylum Chordata; class Lepidosauria; order Squamata; family Dipsadidae; genus Erythrolamprus; species Erythrolamprus reginae. The sequence goes on along the minus strand of NC_091952.1, from coordinate 52,298,154 downwards.
AGCATAGCAGTTTTTTGGTATTTATTAGAGGAGTCAGACTTTCTGCAGAAACCTGGGGGAAAAAAGATGATGTTTTAAGTGCCTTGCTCATGGACTTCTTCCAAATAATTTTCAATTTGTAAATTTCATATCCTTCCTCTGTGCCCCTCTTTCCATACAAGTGACTCCTAATTTGTATAGAGAACCAAATGATTACACTGAATGTAGCTCCGCCCAACCATTCCCAAAGAGTAATTTATCTCCTTTCAGCAATTTACCTCCTTGCAGCAAACAGCAGCGGAGCCTGATTAGCACAAGCCACTGTTTATCTGCCTCCAGACACTAACACTGATTGATTGAAGTTGGACCTGCTAAAATGAAAGTGAAACTAAAACTGCAGGAGTCAAATTGCTGCAGGGAGAGGCAAAGAGTGAAACTGTCTGTTTTTTGCTGCAAGAAGGTAGAAATTGTAGAAATTGTAATCTTCCATCATTGGAATGGTCATATTTGTATACATTTTTCATAACAGGTAGATGTACTGGTAATAAGAAAAAAATAATCTAGATTCTATGTAAATTAAAATACATCTCTACTATTGTGCTGATACATGAATATTAAAAAGATAAGGTATCAAATGAACCAATCGTGTGAAGGAAATCTAACAGCAGGGATCAAGTTATAATAATAATAATAATGAATTAATTAATAATAATAATTTATTAGATTTGTATGCCTCGGGGCGGCTCACAACAATAACAAAAAACAATATTATAGCGAAACAAATCTAATATTAAAAAAGAAGCATATAAAACCCTATCATATTTAAAAAGTTATACTACAAAAATAATGATTAACAAATGAGCAGAAGCTTTATTAAAGAAAGACATGTAAAAAATATCTCGAAGAAGAGAATGAGGGACATCAAACCTTTTCTTAAGAACAAAATTATTTGTTTTGTTTTTGTTTGTTTTTTCGATTTTTATGCCGCCCTTCTCCTTAGACTCAGGGCGGCTTACAACATGTTAGCAATAGCACTTTTTCAACAGAGCTAGGCTATTGCCCCCACAATCCAGGTCCTCATTTTACCCACCTCGGAAGGATGGAAGGCTGAGTCAACCTTGAATTATTTTCTTCTTTGGGTAAGATCTGTATTTAGAATACCGAATAAGACACACTGGAGTATAAGACACACCTTAATTTGGGGAGAGGAAAACAAGGGAAAAAGGCCTCTGCCTCCTAACGATTTGCCAAACAGCAAACAAATACACTGTTTGCTGTGTATTTTAGCACATGTGTGCCTGATGAATAGAAATAGCAAAGAATTGGAGAAATGTACATTATGGCAGTATATTAATCCCAGAAAGTTTTCTTAAATGTAATCACACTTACTCCTCTCAATTTTTTTAAATAGAACTACTACAAACTAAGTCATGGTTTAACTCAGCTGCCTTATCTTAATATTAATGCTTAATACTAATACGTAATACTAAAACAGGACATTTCAGATTAAACTTTTACAGATCTTTAAAATTGATGTGGCTTTCTAGAAGTATTCTCTGCTATTAAAAAGAGATACAATAGCACTGGGCCTCTTCACATCAAGCATTTATTTTAAAAAGCTTCTTCATTTTGTTAAGTTGTCTAGAACAATAATAAAGCAGTCTTTAAAAAATAAGTCTAATAATTTGAACATTCTATGGGTATTTGTAGTTATTGACTTACCTTCTTGCAGGAAAAAACAGACAGTTTCAGTCTTTGCTTCTCCCTGCAGCAATTTGACTCTTGCAGTTTTAGTTTCACTTTCATTTTAGCAGGTCCAACTTCAATCAATCAGCTGAGTGTCTGGAGGCAGATAATCAGTGGCTTGTGCTAATCAGGCTCGCTGCTGTTTGCTACAAGGGGGTGTTCTGCCAGCATGTCCCAATCGCCCGTAATTACAGGATAATTAGTCCAGGAAGACACACACCAAAAGTTTTTATAAACAGAAATACAGAAACAGCTCCCTTTTTAAATGTCAAAGGGATTTTCTGGTACACACAAGGCACAGGTTAAATGCAATTCAATTGCTCACCCAATAACTGGGAAATTGAGTCCAATTCTAAAGTCCAGAGAGTCCACACACAATCTTGAACAGCACAAAAAGCACGATCTTGATGAAACAATGAATCAGATAAACTGCCATGAGGCTAAAACACCAAGCTGCACTTTTATCTGTAGCACTAATTACAGCAGCCCCACCCAACCACAGGTGGCCTCATTTTCTCTTGTAATAATCCTTCAGTTGTTGTCTCCTAAGCATCACTCTACGTATGAGTGGATGTGTCATTAATTCTTGTTCAGAATCCAGGGATGATACAGATGATTAATCTCCTTCTGGGCTGTCTGCCAAACTCCCCTCGTCCCTGTCACTCACACTTCCTTGGTCAGAGGAGGCTTCGTCGGAAGATTCCATCGGGAGCAAAACAGGCCTGCAGTATGTGGATGTTTCCCCCACATCCACCTGCACATTCCTTGGGGCAGGAACTGGGCCAGAGCTAACCAGAACAGGAGGTAAATTGCTTAAAGGAGATAAATTACTCTTTGAGAATGGCTGGGTGGGTCTACATTCAGTGTATAAGATGCACCCAAATTTTCATTCTCTTTTCGGGGGTAAAAAGGTGCATCTTATACTCCGAAACATACGGTAATGGAAATGCAACATCTTAGAAAGTATTAATAATGATTTTAATTAATGCTGGACTGAATCAGATTCCTGTTATTTATGTGAAAAGTTACTTGTTCAAAGAGGAACAAAATTGTGATTAGTGATCACCTGATCAAATGTGACTTACTCTTTTCCTTCTGCCTGAATTTTATTAGAATTTCAGTCATCAAAATTTTAGGTAGTTGCATCTTGAGGTTTGCTTGTTTTATGATCAGAGTTGAATTTGAAATAAAGCATTCTCTTGGGTCAGCATTAATTGCAGTTGCAAAAATTGCTTGAAAAAAATGTAGTTATTAGGCAAATACCCACATGCATTCCAAACTATATTTACTACAGTATATGCTATAGTACTGAGTATAATTTTTTACAATATATTTTAAGAACCAAAATCATAGACTGGCATAAATGTGACATTGAATGGACAAAATTGGAAAAGAGAAAAATGAGTAGAAACACCTATGAATTGTTTTTTTTTCACTGTGAACATGGCCATAATTATTTGACAGAAGTAAAATATTCTGAAGTAAAGTTCACTTTCTAACATTTGTGTTTGGAAACAATGCATCTAATGTTTTTCACTGACTTCATTCCACACCACAATACATTCAAATAGGCAGCACATTTATTAACTTTAAGAAAGTTTTGGAAAAAATATGGGAAAAACCGGGAAGCATAAAAATTTCTTTAAAATTCATCATGTCTCTTCCACAAAAAGTTGAGAAGCAGAACTTTTTCTTTGCTAAAAGATAGGAAATTCAAGGTAGCCACGATAGCAAAAGTGGAATTGTGAAAACAGCTGAAAAAATTAGACTTACTTGACCTTACAACCTACAATGTAGGGGGGGAAATGATATTACTTAGAACCAAATTTATATTACGGTATAGTAATGTTTGGAGAATTCCTAGGGTTTAGAAAAAAGCTAGAATTGACCTTAAATTGCCAGAATTTGATGAGTATTCCTCAAAAGAAAAAAAGAAACCTGTATAAAAAACTATATAGGAGTCCTGGTGGCACAATAGTTAGAATGCAGTATTGCAGGTTGACCATGTCCACTGCCAGAAGTTCAATCCTCCCTGGTTCAAGGTTGACTCAGCTTTCCATCCTTCAGAGGTTAGTAAAATGAGGACTCAGATTGTTGGGGGCGATATGCTGGCTTTGTAAACTACTTAGAGAGGGATTATTAAGCACTACAAAGCAGTATGTAAGTGCTATTGCTATATAAAAATAAATAAATAAAATAAATAAATAAACATAATAATATTAAGCAGTACCTTAGAGGTTATTCTGTGATCACTGTATTAATTTATTTTGGTAGTCTTTAAGAATTATTTCAAGGATTTTTTATGCGTAATGGTGTCTTCTAAACAACACGCTATAGTTTCATGAATTGAAAAAGCACCCTGCTTATTTTTTTCTCCTCCTGGCATTTGTGCCAAAGAATGTTTGAGTCGTGTCCTTGAATGAAATTGCCTTTCTGTTTTCTCTGGTGGAAGCTGCTGATGAGATTTCAGTGTTATTTTATTATTCCCCACCCCCACTATATTTACAACATTACATAGAAGCAGGAGATAATTTTAACAAGTCCCCCAAGCCCTTTCTCAAAGGAGCCTCTTATCTTAACAGATCCCTGAGCATTACAAAAATAACCAAGAGTCTAAAGAAGGAGAGAATTTCCTGTGCTGATAAGGCAGTAGCATCATTGTCTTTTCTGCTATTTATTGCTTGTACTTCAGAGATATAGCATAGGTGATGGAAATGTACGAGTTGTTCTTTACCACCCTTTTTTCTTCAGAAGAGATCCTTCCAGTTAATAAACAAAGAAATTGATGCTTTCTGAACAGGTGATGAGAACCACTGATATTAACACATAGAGAACAGGGGAGGAACAGGAAAGTAAGATTCATCAATAGGAATCTTTGGTTTTGATTCTTTTAAAAAGTATATCCAAGGTTGCAGGCATTTACCTAGGAAGGACTTAATAAAATATTAAAAACAAATCCTTTCTTTTTTCTGTAAAATGTTGTTATTAAAACCTAAAAACAAAGTCCAGGAGGGGTTTTTTTTTTGGGGGGGGGGTATAATTTTTAAATTATTTTTCACACCTTACAGAGATTCCAATTTACATACCTCAAATTAAAATAAATACAATATAATATCAGATGCCAAATTCTTAGTCAAATTAATCAAATTTTTCTGATTATTTTTCCAATTTATTCTGGTATATAACATTCATCCTGTGCTGCCTCCTTTCCATATACAGTGTTCCCTCGATTTTCGCGGGTTCGAACTTCGCGAAATGTCTATACCACAGTTTTTCAAAAATATTAATTAAAAAATACTTTGCGGGTTTTTTCCCTATACCATGGTTTTTCCCGCCCGATGACATCATATGTCATTGCCAAACTTTCGTCTGCCTTTAATAAATATATTTTTTTAATAAACTTTAATAACTAAACATGGTGAGTAATAATCTAAATGGTTGCTAAGGGAATGGAAAATTGCAATTTAGGGGTTTAAAGTGTTAAGGGAAGGCTTGTGATACTGTTCATAGCCAAAAAATAGTGTATTTTCTTCCGCATCTCTACTTCGCGGAAATTCAACTTTCGCGGGCAATCTCGGAACGCATCCCCCGTGAAAATCGAGGGAACACTGTACTATCATCCAGATTTTGGTCTTCACCTTCATTGGCATTTAAAGTGCTATAGCTATCTAGATTTCTCTTGGCTATTTGCTGTTTTTCACAACTATGCCATCATGCTTCAGTCCATTTCTAGCCTTCTTACTAAACTCATTCCTGCTTTTATTTTATTTTTTAAAAAACTCATTGTATCATAGCTGCTCTTAACAAAAGATCCAAATATCCAAATTTACTTCTCTTTAAAACCCAGGAAGGAAAGAAAAAAAGAAAAAAACCACTATTCATATAATATCTTAATCTAATCATAACAATGTCAACATACATTATATATAGGAGGAAGGGTTATTGTTAGAAATTTTAAAATGTATTTCCTACTCAATTCATTTCTTTCATTTCTTTCATTATATCAGTATATAATTTCTGCTTTAACAAATCAAAATCAATATAAATCATATTGTTCCATTATTGTTGCAAAAAATATCTTCCATTAGAAAAGCCAGTGTATTAATATTCTTCCCTAATCTGCCATTCTTAGTGTGATAAGAATCTAATCTATAAATTATACTGCCAATCACAGTGTAATTATCTTCCCTAATCTATGTGTCACTGTCATATCAGTGCAATAATCTTCCCTATTCTAATTACTTTCACTGCTAAATGCAGTGCAATAATCTTCCCTAATCTATATATTTCCCTAATTCTATATATCTTCCACTATCAAACTCAGTGATAATCTTCCCTAATCTATTCAATTTAGCTCTTACTTGTTTAATCTGCCTTTCCCTATTATACCTAACATAATTAATACTAATTATTATTCCATATTGATCCTACTCATGATATTGTATCTCTCTTCCCCTTTCTTTTTCCCCTTCCTCCTATTTTATTTATCACCATAAATCAAATAATCAATTTACAATTCAATTAATCAGAAGAAAAAGAAACCAAATGAAAGAGAAAAGAAAAAAAATCCAAAGTAATAATTATTCAGAAGTAATCATAACCATTTTCAATTATCTCATCCATATTAAGCAAAATAATCATAACTATTTTCAATTTTCTCATTCATAAACCATTAAAAAAATTTCCCTTGTACAGTTCTTCCATTTAAACATTTTATATCTCTTGTTAATATATTTGTATATTTGTATAAAATATATATATATTCCAATAATAAACTCCAATAAGATTAAAATATTAATAATTCCAATTTATTACGTATACTCATCTATTTTTCTAATTTATAACTTTGTAAAAAAAAATTAAAAGAAGAAAAAAACCCTATCCTCTTCCTCTTCTTTATGGAACCAGTAACTTTTAGTATCTTCTGGATTTTCTTAAAAGTGTTTAATTTCAAATTATATAAATCAAGCAGTCCAATTAGATCAAATCAAGTCAAATCAGTTCAGTTCAGTCATTTTCATGTTAAATATTTTCTTCCTTACATGCAATAGTTGATCTACCTTCTCATAGCCAGTCAATGTGTAAGTCAAATGTCAAAATCTTTAAGGAAATAACAAGATACTATATTTCCTCTGGCCACATGATGGTGCAAGATGACAAATTTTCCAGTTCTTTTCCAGATAGCTCTTTACCGACAATTTCCGGTTTTGGTGTCCTCTTCTTCCGGTATTTTACATTCCTCTTTGTTTACATAAAAAAAAGAAAAATATAGCTTCCATAACAGGGATTCAAGGTTCCAAATTCCAAAAGGCAAGTTTAAAATAAAACCAATTAGATATCTAAAAAAATCCAATGATGGGCAATTTGCTACTTTTCATAGCTTTTGCTGAAATGCCACCTTGCACAGATAGCTGCTTTCTTCAATTTCTGGCTGTTTTAGCTCCGTCCAGCAACCAATCGCAAAACAAAAGTCCAAAATCCCTTTTAGGTACTCTTGGCTTACCACCAGCAACAGGAAATCCCTTCCTTTCTCTATAAGCAACTCTTCCAGCTCTTTCCAGATGTAACCATTCGGCTTCCATCCCGGCATCGTGTTGTCTCTGCAGCTTTGTTGGTTCACGCATGGCTGCCTGTCCGGCTTCACCACAGCCGGTGCGAGACAGGCAGCACCCCATGCATCACTCTCCCTGCAGGAGAAATCCGGTCTGGTCCAAAAGGACCAGAACCCCCGGGCAATGGGAATTCAGGTCCATTCCCAAGGGAGAGGGAATGGCACCACTGCTGCGGCCATCAGACCCTGCCCCTTCCTCTCAAGTCCATGAGGTTTTTGATTTAGATTCCATTTTTCAATATACTTTCCAAGGCATGTAGTTTGGTGCAATTTTTAGACAACAGGTTAGAAAATTGGAGATTCTGAATTTAGTCCCGCCTTGGGCAGAGTGACTTTGAATCAGTCACTTTTTCTCAGCCCTATGAAGAAGACAATGACAAATCCCTTCTGAAAATATTGCCAAGAAATCTGTAAGAACTTGTCCAGGCAGTTGCTAGGAGTCAAGATTGACGTGAATCTACAATTAACAACAACAACAACAACAACAACTATTATTTTGTTGTGTCTGCAAAAAATGGGAGTATGCTAAGGTTGAATCAGAATTTTCCAGTGTTCTTAAGATTAAACGCTAGATCCTTAAAACAGAGATTAGTTATTGTATTCAATATACTAAAGAAGAGATGGAGTTTGGTAAAAGAGTTTGATCACCTGTGTTATTAGAAAGACTGCTATTTGAAACTGCAGAGTTACAATTATTCAGTCCTAAACTAGATGGATTTACAGTTTGATTGGTAGTAGGGACCCAAGATAATACATAGGAATATGACAGTGATAAAGACAAAATTAGGATTTCTCTATCCAGAAGGCATTTCCAAGAAGAGTGATGAGAAGTATGGCATTGTGAGAAAACTGATTAAATAATATACATTCCCTTTATCATACAGGCCAAATGATTCATATAGGCTTACTTACTCCCGGTCTCCATAGTAAAGAGTCTTTTCTGGCATTATTAAAAGTTTGGGGAATGGAAAAAGTGATTACTGCATTTGTAGTGAAAAGCTTTTATCCATGAAAGCTTCCACATCAATCGGTTTTTCCAAAATCCTATTTAGATAGAGGAGACTCTCCATTTCAAGTAGCTATCATCTACATATATCATGTTTCTCCATTTCCCCTCAGCAAGGATGAACATCCCTGTTTTCAATTATACTTGGAGTATATACTGTACCTTAGTGCCTTAGGAGAAAGGAAAGGAAATAAAGGCCTGTCCAGAAGTTCAGAATGTCTCTCAAGTTACTCTCCAAATCGGTATTATTCATTAACACAATGAGGAACTCGTACAGTATATACTTCAGAGTGAGCAAGAGTTGATACAACCATCCAGCTTAAGTTACTATTTGCAGTGTCTCTGTATGCCTCAAAGAAAGTCTGCCTTTAGCAGGAGTGTCAAAATGGTGGCCTGTGGGCCAGTGCATCACACACAGGCCATGTCCACCCCAGCTCTGTGAAGGGAAAAAACATCACGATATAACATGTGATGGCAATGTGATGTGGTGAGTTTGACACCCCGGCTTTACAGCACTATTTCTCAACCTTGGCAACTTTTTAATATTATTATTATTACCGTATTTTCCGGCGTATAAGACGACTGGGCGTATAAGACGACCCCCTAACTTTTCCAGTTAAAATATAGAATTTGAGATATACTCGCCGTATAAGACTACCCCTCTTCTGTACATCATAGACCTGACTGAGTCTAGGTCTATGATGTACTTGCATTGAGAAAAAAATCATTTCTGAACATGATAACACAATATTTTAATTACTAATGATGAAGATCTTATTGTTAAAATTATGAATGAATTATTTAGAGAGAGAGAGCCAAGTGGGAGCACTCTTCTGTCTATCTCTCCATATGTCTCTGTCTATCTGTCTTGTCTGCCTCTCATATTTCTCCTCACCACAATTAAGTTTATTATTATAACTCATCATAATTTGTCAACACAAAAAGGTGAACCTGGCTATTTTTCTTTCTCCTACCATCTATTCTGCAGGTATCTTTCAGTCTAACATGCAGCATGCTGACACCTATGTGAGAATCTATTATGGAATGAGAATCTGTATGTGATATCATGATATGGCAATCCAAACAGCCCATCCATTTTTTCCTCTTTCTGCACTTTCTGTCTTTATCCTCTTGCAATGTCACTTAAACAGATTTTAACTTGTCGGGTTTAATTAGTGACCCTGCCAATTTTCAGTACTGTGCAGTGTGCTATGATACAGAGCAGGGTGAATAATATGACCTCAGCTTTTAAAGTTATTTTAAAATGTTGCCTAAGAAATATGGAAAGATGATTCTTTTTGGAGGAAAAGTACATTTTCAATGGTTAAACATAAGAACAAATACAAACAGGCAGAAATAAATGCATCCAGTTTAACATTCAATTTTGCAACCACTAATAATGTTGGTCAAGTAGGTACAAAAATACCTGGGGAAATGATCAAAGTCTGGGAAATGGGTCCCTTGTCAGTTAAAAAGAGTGCTGATTTACCACCTGCTAGAGCAGTGATTTTCAACCTTTTTTGAGCCGCAGCACATTTTTTACATTTACAAAATCCTGGGGCACACCACCAACCAAAATTACACAAATCTAATAAATAAATAAATACATACATACATACATATATACATACATACATACATACACACACACACACACACACACACACACACACAAATAACCCCCTCATATATACAATCCCATGTAACATCCCCTTATAAATACAGTCAATCATCAATCATCCCTCCTCAAATTTATACCAATGTCTCATTTCTGGGTTCTTCTCCTGTCTTTCCCCCTTTTCTCTCTCATGTTTCTCAGTTCTCTCTCTTCCTCCCTTTTTCCCTCATTCCTTCTCCCTGTCACTTCTCCTCTTTTTCCATCCCTGTCTCTCTCCCCCCCTTACGTGTGTGTGTGTGTGTGTGTGTGTGTGTATATATATATATACACACTCGAACCATTTCCGAAACCAGTTGAGGGCTGGGGTTTTTTTCTCTTTTATTCTTTTCAAACACAGGTGTGGGCTGGGGGGGGTGTTTCTTATTATTTGGGTGCTTTTTACCATATGCTTCAAGAATCACCTCTCTCCCTCTCTCTTGTTCTCTCTCTCTCTCTCTTGTTCTCTCTTATTTTCTTTCTGAGGCTCCTCCCACAACGGTGGCTACAGCGGCGCTGGCGATCCGGCCGCTAGCCGCTCCGAGCGGTGTGGGAACGCCCACCCCTCTCACAGTCCGGTCCCGGGCTGACAGTAAAGGGGCTGCTTCCCATCCTCCTTCTCAGAAGGTTTCCTTCTGAGCAAGCTGGCAGGAGGATGGGAAGCAGCCCCTTTACTGTCAGCCCGGGACCGGACTGTGAGACGGGTGGGCGTTCCCACACCACTCGGAGCGGCTAGCGGCCGGATCGCCAGTGCCGTCGCAGCCACCGCTAATGTAAAGGGGCTGCTTCCCGGCGGCAGGAACTGAGGGGGGTAGCTGGCGTACGCTCCGGCTAACGAGCCCTTGCCGCAGCTATCCGCCGCTTCTTTCTTCTCCGCCTCGCCTCCGCTACTCCCGCCGCCGCCTTTGCTCTCCCCGCCGGGCAAGAGGCAAAGGCGGCGGCGGGAGTAGCGGAGGCAAGGCAGAGAAGAAAGAAGCGGCGGATAGCTGCTCGTTACGCCGGCTACCCCCCGCAGTTCCTGCCGCTGGGAGTGGCGCTCCACCCCAGCAAAGCCGGTGGCGGGAGCGTCGTTGTCAAGCCCTGTAGCCGGCGCCTCGCCAGCTATCCGCCAGATTCGAGTGCCGCCGCCTCAGGCGGCAGCGACAGCACCAACAGCAGCGCTTCGATGAAGCTGGCGAGGGAGCTCCGGAATCGGTTGGCGCTCGCCCGACGCCTTGTTTTTTTATTTCCCCCTTTGGTTTCTCTTCACAGGCGGGAGTTCGGGAGGCAAGGGAGCGCTCGAGGAGACAGCGTCTTGCGGCATCGCCTCCCGTCGGGTTTACGACGAAGGGACGCTCAGCAACTTCTTTTTCCTTTCAGCGCCATAGCCACCCGCAGTCCCCGGAGCCGGCAGGTTGAGGCAAAGGGCTGCGTTTCCCTTCCCTCCCTCCCTCCTGCCCCCGTCCTGAATGGAAGCCCCGCTCGGCCAAGCAGCCCGGGATCTCCGCCGCTTGCAAACCGGGCGGGCGGAGCGGACCCGCGCTCACTTTTGGCTCCGGGGACTGCGGATGGCTATGGCGCCTAAAGGAAAAAGAAGTTGCTGAGCGATGCCGCAAGACGCTGTCTCCTCGAGCGCTCCCTTGCCTCCCGAACTCCCGCCTGTGAAGAGAAACCAAAGGGGGAAATAAAAAAACAAGGCGTCGGGCGAGCGCCAACCGATTCCGGAGCTCCCTCGCCGGCTTCATCAACGCGCTGCTGTTGCTGCTGTCGCTGCCGCCTGAGGCGGCGGCACTCGAATCTGGCATGGTGGAAAATCTTTGCCTGCCTCCAGATTTTCCACCACGCCAGATTCGAGTGCCGCCGCCTCAGGCGGCAGCGACAGCAGCAACAGCAGCGCTTTTTCCTTTCGGCGCCATAGCCACCAGCAGTCCCTGGAGCCGAAAGTGAGCGCGGGTCCGCTCCCCCCCCTCAATCCCGCTCCCGGCCTCCTCCCGCCCGCGGCTGTGGAATGGGCGCAGTATCCGGCCTATAAGACGACCCCCCACTTTGGAAAAGATTTTCAGGGGTTAAAAAGTCGTCTTATACGCCGGAAAATACGGTATTATTATTATTATTATTATTATTATTATTATTATTATTATTATTATTACTACTATTACTACTACTACTACTACTACTACTATTATTATTATTATTATTATTATTATTATTATTATTATTATTATTATTATGTCAATACAACTCAGCAAACGAGATCACTATGCTGAATTTTGTATTTCATCACCAGTCGGGTGCTTCCCAAGCACCTAGGACTGTGTGATGCAGCGGCAATTATGTTTGCCGATCCCAGTAAAGCGGCCTTTTGCAATTGACAGATGGAGATTTTGTCAATTCTGATGGTTTTCAAATGTCCACTGAGATCCTTTGGCACTGCGCCCAGCGTGCCAAGTACCACTGGGACCACTTTCACTGGCTTATGCCAGAGTTGTTGCAGCTCGATTTTTAGATCTTTCACTAATTTCTCTAGCTGCTTGTCCTCAATTCTGCTGTCTCCTGGGATTGCGATGTCGATGATCCATACTTTCTTTTTCTCCACAATCAGGATGTCTGGTGTGTTATGCTTCAGAATTCGGTCAGTCTGAAGTTGGAAGTCCCACAGTAGTTTTGCTTGCTCATTTTCGACCACTTTTTTGGGCTTATGATCCCACTAGTTCTTTGCCACTGGTAGATGGTACTTCTGGCACATGTTCCAGTGGATCATCTGTGCCACAGCATCGTGTCTATGCTTGTAGTCAGTCTGTGCGATCTTTTTGAAACAGCTGAGTATGTGATCGATTGTTTCATCTGTTTCTTTACAGAGTCTGCACTTTGGATTGTCTGTTGAGTTTTCAATTCTGGCTTTGACAGCATTTGTTCTAATAGCCTGTTCTTGTGCCACCAGTCGAACTTTAAGATATGAGGACTTCAACTCCCAGAATTCCCTAGTTGAAGTCCATGCATCTTAAAATTGTTGAGATTGAGCAACGCTACTTTAGAGGCCACAACCTCTGTTTTTGCTATATGTCTGATTATTCAATGAGTTGAATGTATTGTTTAAAATAGAAGGTGTTGTTTCTATGTTTAAAATAAAAGGCAGCCAGTGGGAGCATCATGACAGTGGCTACTGCCTACACAAAACCATTAGCATCATTTGAACCTCCTTTTTTTTCTTTCCCCTCCAGCTCTGCTTATTAAGAGGAGCTGCTTGACTCTCAGCATTTATCCACAGAGCTAGTGTGATCGAATGTCTCCAAATCCAAGCATCTCAGCAGCAGATTAATAGCAATATCTCATTTCTCTCTTTTAATTAAATTTTATTAAACAATTTCAGAAAGTGATTTTTCCACATAAATCAGATTGATTTCACAACAGCAGGCAAATTAAAGTGGTAAAATACATACAGTATTACAAATGCCTTAACACTTGACCCAGAAGGAAATCCTGTTAAAAACAATTTGATAAAAATGAAAACAAAACAAAACAAAAGCAGACAATTCTCTAATCAGTGAAGAATCTCAGTTTCCCTTTGTTCTAACCCCCCCCCCCCGTATATTTGACTTTCATATTGGGTAGCTTACATATGAATCGAAATTTGTGCATTAGGTAACTTCAATTTTTCAATTCAAAAGAACAAATACTGAATGTTGCATATAGTGGAATATATTTGTGCTATATGGAAATTTTTAGTTCCTTTGTTTCTTTGTGGATTGTTTCCCTTACATACAGTATCCTGATTAAGCACTTTAAAAATGCTGTATTGATTGGAATGTACACAATGGCTAATAGATTAAAGTTTTCCTATTACTTGTGTATGCACACTGTAAAAGTCCTGCACAGAAAGGAGTTATTCAGAGAATAGAAGAATAGAATAGAATTTTTATTGGCCAAGTGTGATTGCACACACAAGGAATTTGTCTTGGTGCATATGCTCTCAGCATACATAAAATAAAATATACATTTGTCAAGAATCATGTGGTACAACACTTAATGATTGTCATAGGGGTCAAATAAGCAATGAAGAAGCAATATTAATAAAAATCTTAGGATATAAGCAACAAGTTACAGTCATACAGTCAACATGGGAGGAAATGGGTGAAAGGAATGATGAGAAAAACTAGTAGAATAGAAGTGCAGATTTAGTAGAAAGTCTGACAGTGTTGAGGGAATTATTTGTTTAGTAGAGTGACGGCGTTCGGAAAAAAACTGTTCTTGTGTCTAGTTGTCTTGGTGTGCAGTGCTCTGTAGCGACATTTTGAGGGTAGGAGTTGAAACAATTTGTGTCCAGGATGTGAGGGGTCAGTAAATATTTTCCCCGCCCTCTTTTTGACTCGTGCAGTATACAGGTCCTCAATGGAAGGCAGCAATTGTTTTTTCTGCAGTTCTGATTATCCTCTGAAGTCTGTGTCGGTCCTGTTGGGTTGCAGCACCAAACCAGACAGTTATAGAGGTGCAGATGACAGACTCAATGATTCCTCTGTAGAACTGTATCAGCAGCTCCTTGGGCAGTTTGAGCTTCCTGAGCTGGCACAGAAAGAACATTCTTTGTTGTGCTTTTTGATGATGTTTTTGATGTTAGGTGACCATTTTAGGTCTTGAGATATGATAGAACCTAGAAATTTGAAGGTCAAGTTTTGCTTGTACATTGTTTTAAGTCAGTAAGAGGACATATGTAGATGCATCAAAGGAATGGGAAGAGTTTCAGCATGCTGATCAGTACCAATCCAGGCTAGGATTGATAAATATCAGTGTATTGCAGCTTTCATTCCGGTTGCTTGCTGTTTCTTTAGTGATTTTTCTTTATTGATGGAGATATAGATTTTAGCATTAACATCATATTGGAATGTCAGCAGTCATGTTTCAATGCAAGTGCCAGTTTGGTCTATGGCAGCCCTAAGTATTACCACAAAAATAAAACTTTTTAAGGGTGCTGTCACACCAATGAAACATATGCTTGTGAAACTTGGAAGTGTACAACCAAGGTGATTAAATGGTTAAATGCTTTCCAACAGTGCTGCTTGAGAAGAATCCTCTGCTTTTCATATTATTACCACACCGCTAATAAAAAGGTACTACAAAGATCAGATTTAGAATACCTATCAAGAACCGTGAATGAATGTTGAATGCGGCTTCACTTGTGCCTAATATCCTACTTATGCCTAAAGACTGGGATCCAAAAATTGTGCTCTGTTTGATACCTCCTGGAGCAAAAAGAAAATGAGGCCGGCCTCAGAAAACCTGACAGCAAACACTTAAGGAAGATCTTAAGGTTATTAGTGTCCCTTGAGACAATACTGAAGATGCTGTCAATGATCAAAAATGGAAAACACTAGCTGCTCAATGTGCTCTTCACAGGACATGAAGATGATGATAATGATGATGGTGCAGGTTAATTGTATCATTGTGCTACTGTATTCAACCATGTGAAAGCTGTTATATTTCAAGATAGTGTACTTGATGTTATTCTTATCTGTGTTTTGTAAGCATTTATCATTTGTAAGCTGGTTAATATGGGCTCTCTTCCTATCCTTGTGCTCTAGTAATCATTCGTATGTGATACATCTTCATAACTTTGACTTTGTCCCATTCATAGCCCCTTCCTGAGGCACCTTTCAAATCAAGCATAGGTGTTTTGGATAAAGCAATGTTTGATCTACTAACACATCTTTTGCTGTGGATAACATCTAGGACACAGGACACAGACGATGATCAAATCCTGGGATGTTTTCAGTTCCAAATTGCTGTATTATTAGTTTCAAGTTTAAGTTTCAAGTTTTATTGGATTTATATGCCGCCCCTCTCCGAAAACTCGGGGGGCTAATAAGAATCATGAACAATATACAATAAAATCCAATACTAAAAGCAAATTAAAACCCCTTAATATATAAAAACCAAACATACATACAAACATACCATGTATACAGTTGTAACGCCCTAGGGGGAGAAGAAATCTTAATTCCCCCATGCTTGGCGACAGAGGTGGGTTTTAAGTAGCTTACGAAAGGCAGGGAGGGTGGGGGCAATTCTAATCTCTGGGGGGGAGTTGGTTCCCGAGGGCTGGGGCCGCCACAGAGAAGGCTCTTCCCCTAGGCCTGCTTCTTTCCTTCTGGCCATTTGAGCTTGGGTTACTGGAGAGATTGGATACCTAATATAGATAATAAGGAAGATGACCTTGATAAAGATGATGGCATTTTTAAAAAGTCTAGAACAACTATCTATCTATCTATCTATCTATCTATCTATCTATCTATCTATCCATCCATCCATCCATCCATCTATCATCCATCCACACACACACACATATAAATCTGTTCAATGAGTAAATAAAATTTGAAAATAACTCAGGCAGATGCATTCCTAATTCACAAGAGTATAAGAAGGAGGAGAAAGTACAGAAATTCAGATGCAAACAATTCAGTTATTATAGTCAATCTCAATAAAAGTACTTTTAGTCTTCCAATAGACTTGATTTCTTGATCTGGTTTACTGAGTGGGGCAGACACCTACCTTAGTTTCGGCAGAGGCCGGTTCCCACATAGTATTTGTCAACTTGTCTATACATAGACTTACTTTTCTGTGTTTTTCCAACATAGCTCCCATCAAATTGCAATGATTTAATCAATTTGAAGATCTGTTCATTTTTTGTCTTAATTGACTAAAGTATATAATTGTTGTTACTTTAATTGTCCCATATCCTTATTCATAGGATTAATATTCTTATATACAGAATCCAAAACAACAAGGGGTTTCAGAAAGTAGCTAACTTAGAGATAACAAAAATAACTTGCATCTTTCCAAGTGATTATAACATACAGTTATATTGCTGATGTTCAGACAAATCTAAATATCTATGAAACTGAAGTTAACACCACCACCTCATGATATTTACATATTTGGTTTGTCAAACATGTATCTTTACTATCAGTAATTATTATTGCACTCATTTTTATAGATGAAGATGAATGAGCCTTACCAATTATGTCTTTTCAGAAATGATGCCGTATCACAATTGAATTGTGAAACTTCACAAAAGTACAAGCTTAAGGCTCTTCTCACTGAAATACATTGTCATACAACCCCATTTATGAATGTAAGCTGGATATATAGTATTTGCTGCAGAGCCCCTTGCTCTCATTATAAATGAATAGAGAAAAGGAGGGAGCAAATGTTTGGTCTTTTCAATTGAGTGATCAATAATGCAAACCACTTTGTGAACAATTTTGGTTCAGGAGAATTTCACATTCTATATAAGACAAAAGAGCTGACAGAGAAGTCTTGTTGCATAGTAGCTTAATATAAGCTGAATATATTTAGATAATTCAAGTATATATGGAAACACATGAGGGAGGTCACTTGTGGATCAATTTTAGTTCAGAATAATGTGCACCAGAGACCATATGTATGAAAGCTTTCTCTTTCAGAGAAGCTAATTCATGAGAGGAAATGATAACCAATAATCCAATAGTTCATAATAATATTTGAAAGACTGTTTCTCAAGTTGTTCTTTCCCAATTAATACACCAAAGCAGAATGAGGGCACTCCTTTCTATTAAATGTTGCCATCTCATGAGACTTAGAAAGCTTATCTTCTCCAATGCTACCTCCACCCCCTGGAACAATATTCCCCAGAAATAGATATAATGTCTATTCACAGACGGTACTTCTGGGTCAGAAACGGAAGCTAACACATCTGAATGGGTGGAGATGATGCCATGGCTCAGTTTCTCTTGAGGAGACTAATTGTAATTACATTGGTAATTATTAGATTTGTCACTATGTACTGTTTTTGCCATTGTTGTGAGCCGCCCCGAGTTTGTGGAGAGGGGCGGCATATAAATCCAATAAATCTAATCTAATCTAAGGGATGGTGATTTCCTGCAGGTTTGAGAGCATTGAAAGAAACCCATCATACTGTCAATCATGGTGGAGCCTTTTAAAGCAGGGATCTGCAGCCTTGGCAACTTTAAGACTTGTGGACTTCAACTCCCAGAGTTCCTCAGCCAGAGGAACATCTGGTTTACTAACCTTACTTTAAAAAAAAATTAATTGAAAGCTTTAAAAATAATAAAAGATCAAATCAAATGGAAAAGAAAGAGAAAATGAAAACAAATATAGAAAGTATAAGGACAGAAAGAAAAGAGAGGGCAGTTAAAAAAGAAAACCGTTAAAGAAGTAACTTCTGATCTTCATCACAAGTACAGGCAACCTTGATCTTTCTTTCCTCTTTATAATGCTGCATACATATCTTTTCTTCCTATAGCTCATCCATTATCTTTTGCAAATCCATAAATCATTAATGCTTCAGTCCAGTTGTCAGCGAAAAGTCCATAGAAGGGTTCCAGAACTTTATCATATTGTATCTTGTTTTAATCCTAGGTAAACAAATTAATTTCCTTGATATTTCTTCTAACAATCATAACCTTTTATCTGTTCAAACGGTGTTGTAGGGTTTGATCTTCCTATTTTCTTTTTCAGTCTTTGAGATTGTTTCAAGGCTTTAGGAACACTTTTCTGTAAATTCATCAAGAAGCTGTTATCCAGGTTATGATTTTGGTTTGTCATTTATAATTCCTCTTTAAATACCATCTCTATATTATAATCCACAGTTTATTTTCTAGTAAATCTGCATAAACTTGTTTCAGATCTTCATCCCTTAGGTTTTTCAAAGTATTTTCTTTGATAAATTTGCTTTCTTCTTTTGTAAATAATACATTCATATAAGTAAACATTATTTCTGCCATTGTAGCTACAAGTCTCTGTTCCCTTCTTCAAAAGTGTCTTGAAATGATTCAACACTATTTTGATTTTGTACAAGCTTACTCTCTAAATCAAAAATGAAATACTTTTTTCTTTGCCTGCATGGAGTCCTTATTCCCTTCTAGTATATAATTTGTGAAAACATAAAGGCTCAAATGTCTGTTATTAGTTTCATAGACTAAATGTGTTTACATGAATGCATTGCTTATTAATTTAGTCTGACCTCCAATCTTTTAGCAAAAGTATTAACGTTCCAAGTGTTGCTAGCCCTTTAGCCTGTTTGTATATTTTTTAAAATTAATTTCTTCCTTAGCTTTTTGCCATTTGCTTCTACTTCTTTTTTCTTAAGCTTATGCTTAGTTTTTATTTTGTTCAAGGTAATCTCACCAGGTGGGTTTTCAAATTTGTTGTTTGGAATATCTCTAGTATCCTTAATATAGTTAAGAAGTTAATTTCAAGAAACTATGAGCAAGCAAGCTCAGTGGCCTTTCAAAGACTCTGTTGCATCTCAGAACATGATGATTCCCTTTGTCTTCTGGCAATCAAACCTGTAGGAAATCACTGTCCTATGGTGTCCTCACAAGGAGCTGCTATTTGGAGCAGTATCCCATTCGTTCCTTATCCAGAGAGGTTCTGTGGGACTGGTATACTTATTAGTCCTTTGGTCTTTACCATAGTCACTGTCTCCATGCAGAGATGTGCTCGTTCACTATTCCTTATTTGGAAATCAAACCTCTGACATCACTTTCTAATAACTTTTTGATATTATGTACTTGGTTATATTAGAGAGTTTCAAAATGATACATTTGCAAAACCACTTAGTGAGTTCACCTTCATTTTAGGGCTTCTGGGGAAGCAGACTTAACAGTTGTTCTGTCTGGGTCACTCCGGAAGCTATGACCAACCCAAAAAGATAAGCCAGATACACCGGTTGAATCCAAACACAGTTTTATAATGGTAAAGAGAAAAGAAGCCAACAGAAAATGTCCTTACAAGTCAGGAAAACACTGGAACTCCAAATAGATACACGAAGGCAATTGTTCACACAAAAACACAGGATCCTTGATGACAAACAAGGCTGTTGCTAACAGGCACAAACCTTCCATGGGTCTTCAAGACTACTGGGCCATGAGCCAGGAACAAAATGCTGAGAGAAAAGGCAGATAACTCCAACTCCACTGTGATAACACTCCACGCTGCCGAAAGAGATTGCCTGCCTTATAAACCCTTCCCTGCTAATGAGGACCACACCCAACCCCCTGGTGTTCCTCATTCAATGCTGATAATATCTCTTCAGTTGCTGCCTCCTTTGATCTATGCGTCTCTGTCGCATACTAATGAGAGTTTGTGCATCGTCATCCAATGACTCCAAAGACTCCCTCCAAAGAATCCAAGCTACTTGCTTGCGAGAGCCCTTTCCCAGGGCTCCCAGGCCTTTCTTCCTCATCACATTTCTGACTGTAATCTCCCCTGTCTGGCTGACAAGAACTCTCCTCTTCGCTCTCAGCCTGCCCCGGGCATGGAGCCAGCAGAGATGCAGCTGGTCTTTGCTCTGACTCAGGCTGAACCACAACAACAGTCATGGCAGAAAGAGGAGCCAGAGAATAGATCAGCTCCATGAATTCTTCTCTTGATGAAGGAGAAGACCAAGATTGCTCACAAGGGCTTTTCATAGAGGATCCCAACAAGGAAAGCAGCAGTCTCCAACTGGTTTCAGAGCTTGGGAGCCAGGAGGAAATCTTCTGATATTAGCATGGTTTGGAGCCTTTGGAGCCTGGACACTGGATCCACCCATTTCTTCTCTTAATAACTTCTGGAAATGGCTTGATAGCTCTTTTTATTTTCTTGTAATATTAAAAACTTTCAGAACGGCAAGCTTTATTACATCAGGGATTCTCCTTCAATCTTCAGTAAAAGAAGTTTCGTGTAAATTTGGGAACTTAATTTTTTTTAAAAAAAATTGGGACAGCAAAAGTGTGATTGAAAATTAATTTTGAGAAACTGCAAATAAACTAAGATTGATTGGAAATAAGAATTTGAAACTATTTAAGAAAACCTATGTGACCATCCAACTCACTCTCAGTGACTTTGGGTGGCTTACAAGGTAAAATTCCAATCCAAAAATAATGAAAAAAGCAACAATCCCCGCCCTCCCGGCAACAATAATGAAACAATCTACTTGAAGGGCTTTATATCATTCTAGAGTTCCCACACCCATTGTCAGAACCATGTCTTCAAGACAATGAAAAAGAGTGTGGGGCAATCTTGTCTCTTCAGGGATGATATCCCACATGCAGGGTGTCATCATGAAGATTGTAAGAATGGTCTGTTTAAAATCCTAGTATATAAAGATTTAAAATCTAAATAGAAGAATCTTTCCATGGAAAGAAAATGTGGATTAGAGATGTGAAACCTTGAAGGCTAGCCACTAGAGGCAATAAAAAAGAACAAAATATTATAATTAAAGAAGAGACCCACTAATACAAAATAGAGGAAAGTGTTTCAACCCTGGAAGGATTCAAGGAAATTTAACACCAGTGTACTCAGAACTTTCTCTTTGCTACTATAAAAATGGATTTGAAAAAATATATAGAAGAGGATATAACGTCCTGCCTGTCTGCGACTACTTCAGCTTCAACCGCAACAAGAGTACACAACATATTTAAACTTATAATTAACCGCTCCAAACTTGACTGTAAAAAATATGACTTCAGTAACCGAGTTGTCGAAGCGTGGAACTCATTACCGGACTCCATAGTGTCATCCCCAAACCCCCAACACTTTACCCTTAGATTATCTACGGTTGACCTATCCAGATTCCTAAGAGGTCAGTAAGGGGCGAGTACAAGTGCACTAGAGTGCCTTCCGTCCCCTGTCCTATTGCTCTCCTATATCTTCTATACCTTTCTTCTATTCCTATATCTCTTCTTCTATTCTTTCATTGATATGTTCTTTTACTATACTTTCTTTTCTATTCTTTCATAGATATATTTTACTATGAGTATCTCCTCTATAACCTTCATCATGTATTTTACTCTGTGTGTGTGTGTGTGTGTGTATGTATAACAAATATATTATATATATATATATATATATATATATATATATATATATATATATGTTTTCATAAATTTTATACATATATATATACATATATATTTATACATATATATATATACATATACATATATATATGTATATATATATGTATATTTGTTTTCGTAGATTTTCACGGGTACAGGTATGACGGTCTTGGTATATTCGGGTTTCTTCCCGTGTAGGATTTGGAAATTTCTGGCGACGTTTCGATGAGGTCTCACTCATCATCTTCAGGCTGGTGTTTCTGTCCTTTTTCTCAGGCGAAGACTGCGAGACCTGAGCTGCATTCCTTCTATAAATACTGGTGGCTGGGTGTGGTTTGATGGCTCAGTAATTGCCTGCTGTGTAGAAACTTCCTGGTGAGTCAGAGGGGTAACAATTGGGGTCGTTGATGTAGCTGAGGTATGCTGGTTAGTTAATGGTTGTAGATTAGGCGTGATGTCCTGTGTAGTTAGAACTTGTAGGCTGCTTGATTGCTTTACAATGTGTGTCCTGAGTCTGGTTTCTGTGGCTGGGATATGTTTGAGGGCTGGTTTCCAGATGTCTGGTAAGCGAGAGGTATCATCCCGCTTGTTCATATTTTGGGGATGTTTTTCTATCTCGATCGCTTCCATGATTATTCTTTTGCTGTAGTGTTCTGTTTTGGAAATTAATTTGGTACTGTCAAAATCAATTTCATGTCCTGTGGTTTTGAAGTGTTGGAAAAGGGAGGAGGTTTTTTCTTTTTTCTTTAATGCATTCTTATGTTCTGCAACACGTGCATTAACTCTCCTGTTTGTTTGTCCAATATATGTGGCTGGGCAGATTTTACATGGTATTTGATAAACTCCCTGGTTTTCAAGTTGGATATTGTCTTTTGGGTTTCTTAGGATGTTGGCTATTTTTTTATCTGTACCAAAGGCTGTCTTTATGTTGTGTCTGCGGAGAATTTTACTGATTTTATCTGTGGTGCCCTTGATGTAAGGGAGGAGGGCGATGCCATTGTCCTGTTCTGTGTCTTGGTTCTTGGGGGGTGTCTCTTTTTGGATTAAGTTGTTGATTGCCTCTCTTTGGAATCCATTGGAAATTAATACATTTGTGAGACTGTGTAATTCAGGTTCCAGGTGGTCTTTGTCGGCTAGGCGTCTAGCCGACAAAGACCACCTGGAACCTGAATTACACAGTCTCACAAATGTATTAATTTCCAATGGATTCCAAAGAGAGGCAATCAACAACTTAATCCAAAAAGAGACACCCCCCAAGAACCAAGACACAGAACAGGACAATGGCATCGCCCTCCTCCCTTACATCAAGGGCACCACAGATAAAATCAGTAAAATTCTCCGCAGACACAACATAAAGACAGCCTTTGGTACAGATAAAAAAATAGCCAACATCCTAAGAAACCCAAAAGACAATATCCAACTTGAAAACCAGGGAGTTTATCAAATACCATGTAAAATCTGCCCAGCCACATATATTGGACAAACAAACAGGAGAGTTAATGCACGTGTTGCAGAACATAAGAATGCATTAAAGAAAAAAGAAAAAACCTCCTCCCTTTTCCAACACTTCAAAACCACAGGACATGAAATTGATTTTGACAGTACCAAATTAATTTCCAAAACAGAACACTACAGCAAAAGAATAATCATGGAAGCGATCGAGATAGAAAAACATCCCCAAAATATGAACAAGCGGGATGATACCTCTCGCTTACCAGACATCTGGAAACCAGCCCTCAAACATATCCCAGCCACAGAAACCAGACTCAGGACACACATTGTAAAGCAATCAAGCAGCCTACAAGTTCTAACTACACAGGACATCACGCCTAATCTACAACCATTAACTAACCAGCATACCTCAGCTACATCAACGACCCCAATTGTTACCCCTCTGACTCACCAGGAAGTTTCTACACAGCAGGCAATTACTGAGCCATCAAACCACACCCAGCCACCAGTATTTATAGAAGGAATGCAGCTCAGGTCTCGCAGTCTTCGCCTGAGAAAAAGGACAGAAACACCAGCCTGAAGATGATGAGTGAGACCTCATCGAAACGTCGCCAGAAATTTCCAAATCCTACACGGGAAGAAACCCGAATATACCAAGACCGTCATATATGTATATATATATATATATATATATATGTAGATTGTTTTCGTAAACAATCTACATATATATATATATATATATATATATATATATATATATATATATATGCACACCCACTAAAACTCTCATTGAGTATTGTACAAAATAAATAAATAAATAAATAACTGATAATCAGGCTGTTTTGGATAGGGATTTAAAAATGAAAAACTACAAGAATAATATGGACAGAGATGTTACACAAGACTTACAAATGAAACTAGCTGATGTTTTAATAGTTAAAAGGGGCAAACAAATAACAAATAAAATGACTTGGATGTGTCATTTTATGTGTAGAAGAATGCCTTGGAAAATCTTCTCATCAAAGACTTACAAAAGATGTACTATACTTATGAAGAAATTCCTGAGAAAAGATAAAGAGAGAATTAAAAGAAACCAGCTCTTAGGGCACTACTTAAAAGGAACAAATATCAAAACCTACAAAAATAAAAAGAAGGAACATAAAAGTGGCTTTTTGAATCTAAGTTGAAATATATGCTTTTCCTTTCTAACAGCTTGCAGTGGATTTTTCTTAACCAGGACTGAATGACGAGGCTTTTAAAGACTTGTTTATATACAAGAAATGGGAAGAAGAGAGGAGGTGCAATGGTTAAAAATTGCTTGTCACCTGGGATTGAACCCGAATTAGAAGTTAAAAGAGTTTTACTGGAGTTTGAAATAAGGAGTTGATTGCTTGAAAAATTCGGGATGACCAACCATTTTGTCACCTATTCTACATCCATTATTCAATACTATCTTTTTGCACACTGTGACTGATGTAAGTTGAACAGATGTCAGTTGAACAGAATTGAACATCCCATTTTTCAGAACCATTTCCTGCTTCATGATACATTAATTTGAGTGTGTGTGTATGTGTATCAGAGATGGGATTCAGCAGGCTCTGACCAGTTCTGGAGAACCGGTAGCAGAAATTTTGAGTGGTTTGGAGAACCGGTAAATACTATTTATGTATGGTATGTCTATGTGTATATCTGGTTTAATAATGGGGTTTTTAAATGTTTTTTAAATTTATTAGATTTGTCATGAATTGTTTAATTGTATGCTGTGAGCCGCCCCGAGTCTACGGAGAGGGGCGGCATACAAATCTAATACATAAACAAACAAACAAACAAACAAACAAACAAATACTACCCCTGATGGCCCCACCCGCATTTATTATCTGCCTCCCGAGTCCCAACTGATCTGGAGGAAATAGGGATTTTGCAGTAACCTTCTCCTGGAGTGGGGAGGGAATGGAGATTTTACAGTATCCTTCCATGCCCACCAAGCCATACCATGCCCACCATGCCACACCACACCCACCAAGCTACACCCACAGAACCAGTAGTAATTTCTTTTAATCCCACCATTGATATGGGTGCATGTGTGCAAGAAACATTATAGGCAGTATATCATTGATTTCAGGTCAGAATCTGCAACCTGTTTCCAGCCAAAAAAACTTGTTCCTGTTGCCTATGAAACAAACAAACAAAAAAAATCTGGAACAAGATTTTTTTGAATGCAAAAAATTCAATTTTGTTTTGTTTGATGAGCTTGTGT
This sequence comes from Erythrolamprus reginae, assembly GCF_031021105.1. NCBI lineage: Eukaryota > Metazoa > Chordata > Lepidosauria > Squamata > Dipsadidae > Erythrolamprus > Erythrolamprus reginae. The sequence continues at coordinate 52,272,594 of NC_091952.1, read as the reverse complement.
CTTGACTTTATTCCCACCAGGACTAACAAATCACAGCTGCCTGGATTAGGGAGTATATTGCTCCCTTCCCTAGTGAACAAGCTGAGCAAAGAGAATGAAATTGACGATACAGTTCCTGTTAACAATTTAAAGTGTGCACTGAAGTGGATCTATGGCATATCTAAAACATAATAAAGGAAATTTAGAGATGTATTTCCTTTATTTATTGCTGAACCACAAGATAAGGCGGAACTGGAGATTGAGAAAAACACATAACACCCATAGGAGTGAGAATTTTTTTCAAAAACCTTTACATTTATTTATTTTTGCTGCTTTATTTCTGAACCACGAGATAGGTGCATATATGATGTATGTGTGTGTGTTTGTGTGTGTACACACATGTCAACATACAGTCAGTATCATGTTTTTGGAGTATAAGAAGCACCTTTTTCCTCCCTAAAAGAGGCTGATAATTTGAGTGTGTTTTATACTCTGAATGTAGCTTTTTTCGAAGCTTTTTCCCCCAGCCCTAACTAGGTGCTAACAATCTTCCCAGCTCTTACCTTGCAGGCTCTTTCATTGTTACTCTCTGGGAAGAATGTTTTCCAAGCCCTAAGTCTTTTCAGGGTTTTTTCATTGCTCTAACTTTCTCTGAATAAATTTCTTTCCAGTCAGAACCAGGTGCTAACAATGTTCTCAGCTCTCACCAGCTTGCAAACTCTTTCATTGTTACTCTCTGGGAAGAATGTTTTTCAAGCCCTAAGTCTTTTCAGGGTTTTTTTTTCATTGCTCTACTTGCTCCAAATGTTTCTTTACAGGTGATAATAATGTTCCCAGCTATTACCGGCTTGCAAGCTCTTTCATTGTTACTCTCTCCGAATAAGGTTTTTTTTAAAGCCCTAACCAGGTGATAAAATAATGTGCTGAAACTGACCAGAGTAAGGATGCTAGCCAGATGAATATCTGGTAAGCAGATTCTTTTCCCTATTTTCCTCCCCCCCAAAACTAAGGTGCATCTTATATTCCAGTGTGTCTACTCCGAATAATACGGTATGTCCCATGGCCCTAATTTCATTTCCGAATAGAATAGAATAGAATAGAAATTGTATGGGCCAAGTGTGATTGGACACATAAAGAATTTGTCTTGGTGCATGTGCTCTCTGTGTACATAAAAGAAAATGTTCATCAAGAATCATAATATTATTCTCTTAGCATCTGCCCACTAGAACGTTAAAGTAGTTCTGACCTCTACTTACTAAATAACTAGTGGACTATTAGAGATATATTGATGATGATGTTATCTGTTCAGTTGAGTCCAACTCTTGGCAATTTTAAGGGCCAGGTCACACCACGTTTTCCAAACTTGCACTATTTCTTTGAGTTTTTCTATGCTCTGGCTGGTGTCAGCTTTGATAGGATCCAGTCACTGTGTTCTTTGACAGCCTGGTTTCCTTATACTGCTAACTCTTCTAAACTTAATTGCTTTCTCCATTGAAGTTAATATATTAAAGTAAAAAGTGATCTCTCACATATAAAAGCATTTTTATAATTCCTTCATCATGATCCCAGCAATCTTTTGAAGTAGGTTTCAGTGACTCATACAAGCACATGAGAACATTTAAAAAACATTGTTCTTCCCCTCCCCAAGAGGTTTGTTTTTGCTTGTTGCACCTTATTTTATTTCAATTCATCATTATATAGTTGCAGTTTAAATCTGGAATCATAGTGTCTCATGTTGTTGTTGCAGTTGATTTTGGTTATGGCTAATAGTTTCCTTCTGAACCATTCAGTCTTGTATTTGGGGTAATATACAAAACTTGCTAAAGAAATAATCAGGTTTGGGTGGATTTAACCTCCTGCTTTGTTTTGAGACATGCATTACAGATGCTTTCTGGATTCATGGTTCTGTTATCAAAGTACAGAGGGAACTTCTACTTACGAACTTAATTTGTTCCGTGACCAGGTTCTTAAGTCAAAAAGTTTGTAAGAAGAAGCAATTTTTCCCAGAGGAATCAGTGTAAAAGCAAATAATGTCTGGGAGGGAGGGTGGAGGCCTTGTTTCCTCCCAGGAGATTCCTAGAGAGGCCCCACGGAGGCTTCTTCTTGCCTTTTCCGGTCCTCTTTCCTCCCAGGAGATTCCTACAGAGGCCCCACGAAGGCTTCTTCCTGCCTTTTCCGGTTACAGTTTCGGAGCCTCGGGTTTGTAAGTGGAAAAGGGTTCTTGCGAAGAGGCAAAAATATCTTGAAACTTTTCTTTTTTGAACTTTTCTTATCTAGAAAAGTTTGTAAGTAGAGGCATTTGTAGGTAGAGGTACCACTGTATTGTTATCATGGAACAGCACAAGCCAAGATTCAATTGGCCCCAGACTCTGATGGCCTTCGCATAAGGCTTTAAACTAGACTTGTTTCACCTGGCATTAGGCCATGAAATTAAGTGTCCCTGTTTTTCATGAGGTGTGGTGTCTTTTAGTTGGTCCCAAAGGTGCTTTTGCAAGAGGCAACTGGACTTTCTGGTTTTTCTGTTTTCTTAGTTTGTGTTGATGTCATTATTGTTTATTTTAATTCTTGTTTGCTGCCCAGAATTATGTGGTAAGCAGACAGCCATATATAGGGGGGGGGGAGAGAAATAAATATTAGCAGTTGTTTGGTTATCTGATCAACTTTTTTCTGGTATAACTTTTATGTTGGTGTAGCTTTACTGCCATTACTATATTTGCACAAGAGGAGAAATTTTACCTGCTGGATGTTTGCCTGACACATATTTTTAAAAGATAACACTTCTTGGCAAGCTGCTTGATTTATGCTTAAAGATTGCACAGAAAACATTTATATGAGTTTATAGGGAGGACCAAGCAATTTATTTTTATTATATATATATTTTCTTTTTGGGGTATTTTCTTTCACAAGACAATACACAAGGATGCATAATAAAGTAGAAAGTAATCAGTCTAAAACACAGTAACATTAATCCAATGATGCAAGGCAATTAAAATTAAAATGCTTTGGGAAAGGTTTTTATTGAAAAGAACCTGTTAGTGCTTGTACCGAATTCTCATTGAAAAGGCCTTATTAGTAATGGTCCAAAGAACAGGGGCTCAGACAGTGATATTCATGTACATCAGGTAGACTCCTTTGGGTACAATATTTCTTCAAATATTTTGATTTTAAAAATTAGAACTCTTTCCTTATACATTTTTCTATAAACCAATAAACCTTGTATAGCCAATCAGATGTTAACAAAAGAAAACTAAAAACAAAACATAAACATATACAAATTTCAGACTTCTTCCCCCCCCTCTAAATAGCACATTTACTTAATCCCAAATTTAAAAATTATTTCAACCCATCTCACATTTAGCCAATTAATACTTATCTACATTTCTTACTTAATTATTAATCTTAAATTTCAGTCAATTTGAGAAAAGAAAAAAAGGAAAAAATTCTAAATATTCTCTATTTTCAATCAATTAAAAATCATTAACATCATTAATCTCCCGAATAATTCTAAATTCAATTCCATTTATGAATTAATCCAAATCAGTATTACCTACTACATATCTTATTATAATCAATACTTCTAACTTCATTAAAACAGATCAGCAATTCCTAAATTCATATATCTAAATATAAGAAATAATTAAAATCCGGCCCTCTAAAACCATCCCAATTTCTCATGTGGCCCCATGGCAAAATTAATTGACCACCCCTGTCCTACAATATATTTTTAATCACATATGATAAACAGGTGCATTGCTGAATATGGGATAGAAAATAGTTTCATATGGCTCAGTAGCCAAACCATTTATTAGACCAGATTATATAGCGTTCCAAAGAAAACCAAGTAAATTTAGCCACCTAATCAATGAGAGGGTTTCAATCCGCTGTCCCATCAGCCAACACGACTATATTTGTATATGTTTTTGAGGCTTTTAAGGAAATGAGTGGGAGGAAATATGATCTTCCCACAGTCTGAGTTAAATAAAAAGATGAAACCCCAAAAACTTCAACCTTAGATTGTCTACAGTCAACCTCTCCCTGTTTCTAAGAGATCTGTAAGGGGAGTGCATAAGCGCATCACTGTGCCTACCATCCCTGTCCTTTTATTTATGTTATGTTTATACAAACTACTACTATTCTATACATGTTTGACAAATAAAAATAATAAAAATAAATAAATAAAAATATCTACCGGAGACTATTTTGATCATTTTCAGTGATTGGGCATGACAGCACAGGCTGTAAAATGGTTTCCTCAACCAAAACTTTAGTAGGAATCCCTATTTAATCCAATCTTCCAGTAAATCATATTGGGCATTTTGGATTATAGCCCTTTAATTCATCTTGCAAACTGGAAAACATCCTGGTTATAGCCTTCAAGGAAAAAAAACCACCTCTGTTTCCCACTTATTGGCTATCTAAACGGTAGCAGACCCATCCAAGTATTGTTTTGCAGTGATGTTCTCAATTGTTTCTGAATCTTCCTGGCAAATTTATTGTCACTGATAACCTGATTGGTGCCTGGCATGGAAAGATAAAGCTGTAGGCAACTCAACATGAATTCCCTTTTGTAAGCGATGCAATCGGTAATTTGCCGTCCACCTTCAGTAGACAGCTTGGAAATATTGGAAAGTGGCTTGAGGCTTGTGTACTCTGTATACTTGGACTGATCTGTTACTTTTAGAAGTTTGCAGACTATCTGGAAATCTGAGCATGTGACTTCCTCAAGAATGCTCAGACTTTGTGCTTTATTCTTTTTCTGACAAATCTGTAGAAATGATTTTATTGTTGAACATAGGCATCCCGACCATTCTTTGAACCTTGGCAGATTTTCTAGGGAGAGATAGAGATGTCCTTAATGTTTCTGATGTACATTCAAATGAAAATAATTTGAAAAAGCAGTTGTTTGAAACTTTTGATATTGTCCACCTCATTTACTTATATTTTGTCTCAACAGTCAGAGGGATAAGCACTTAGCTTTAAAGGTCCAGGTTTCCATCTTTTCCCTTTAAATAATTTGATAATCAGTTACATTTTTTGTTCTTCCTTCATCCTTCCTTTTACTTGGGGTCAAGCCCTGTATATAGGAAGCTGAAATGTAGATTGAATCTTTCCCTCATTCAATGTGTTTCCATTACACTAATTACTGTTTGTTCCAGTAATTCAAATTAATTTCCACCCTACTTAATGGACTAATATGTCAGTAGCAGCAACCTGAAGAATAGTAGCAAGAGGGAACCTCATCTCTTGTCTCCATGTTTGATGTACTTTGTGAATTGTGTATTGAGTCAGAAATAGGCCCTGGAAATAGGACCTGTGACATAGGGGTGAATATATTTCTCTCTTTCTCTTTGTGTTCCATAAAAAATATTAGAATATAGCCTAGGAAGACTATGGGAATAAATATGGAAAGTAATAGAGTAAGAAAAATATGGGAGAGGAGAATTCCCTTTATAGAATTTCCAAGAAACACAATTCTTTTTAGCTCAGAAGTGACAATATGGCAAACTTTAGAGATTCCCAAGATTTGTATCTAGAGACTAGAAGTTCAGGATTAATCATAGTATCGCTTAAGAACAGCGATATAATCTATATACCTTTCCTGCTGGTTCGGAAGTGTGTAGTTTGCACGCACATGTACACAACTGTCACACATGTTTCTTCACCTTCTGTGCATGCACAGAGGGTTAAAAAAAAAGGAAACATCCAGACATGAGGGCAGAGGCTCACACTGCCACTGCTACCGAAATTCCTTTATACATACTAGATGTATAAGAGCACCATAGTTTCTGCTGTCTGATTGTTCAGGTAAAAGTATCCAAAGAATACAATTCAAATTCATAGGCTTCTATTTGTAAACATAGGTGCTCCCCAGGATTACAGTTTGATGAGATTGAAGTTTGCTCTCTGTCCCTGAATCCCACTGTTTCCAAGAGTATACTTAGATCAACAGGAGAAAAATGAAGCACTCCATGGATTCTGGACAGCTAAATGTGAAGGACCATTTCATGGAAAATATTGTGATACAATCATGATGTGCTGCTCCATATAGTCACATTGATTGCATGATGCCCTCAATAATGACATTGGTACTCATGCAGTGCCCATTTGCTAAACTCAGCAACAGTCCAACTGAAACATCTCTTTCTCACTTCTTTATACCCATTTCAGGTTTCAGGACTGCTCATAAGATAAGATTCTGTGCACACAAAAATATTTGTGATTTGACTTGTACTCTATCAAATGGAATTCAAGCCAATCAATACTGAGTCAAACCTAATAAGCATCTATTTCAGACTTTTGGTTCCAATACGTGTCTGATTGTTGTTAGGGTACTTTTATTATTATTATTATTATTATTATTATTATTATTATTATTATTATTATTATTATTAATTAGATTTGTATGCCACCCCTCTCCGTAGACTTATAGAGGAATTCATAAATAGGAACATTTAGTTGGGTTTCTGTGATAAGACAAAGGAAGATTTCACTATCAGATGTCATGTTATAGTTTAAATAAACATATAAAGTATATACTCATAGAGTATAAACTCAAGAATAATATGTATAAAAATCTCTCTGTGTCATGAGAGTTTACTTTTTCCCCTCAAAGTGCATATTAAGAATAATAACATTATGCAGAAAAGAGATACATTGAGGAAATGTGTGCTTTAGAAATTGTATGTTATTCATATAAATTTAGGTACATATTATACTATCTATATTAGGTGCATTTAAAAAAAAATAAGTTTAAATAATTGTATAATTGTCGGTAACATTGGGTAAACCAGATAGACTCGTGATCAGATGAACCAAGTTCACTTTATTGTAAAACTACATTGATAAAAATCTTTCAAATTTGAAAGTACAATTATCCCCCTTATACTTTATAGCCCGAGAAACTGGGAGAATCTTGTCTGAGACTCTTGCTTTGTCTACTATAAAACCTATATGCTATGCTCAGGGGTTGATTCTGATTTTCTCCACTGCTGGTTCACTCCTTGATGACCACACAGTCGCTTCGCACGAGCGTGAATGCACAATGCTAAAATACCAGCTTCTGCGTGTGCGCAGAAGCAAAAAACAAGATGGCGGCACCTACAGCGCTGCCAAGAGAGCCAGTTCAAGGGTGTGGCAGGCCTGGGTTGCTGCCAGTTCCAGCAACCCAGACCAAATTACTACTGGTTCCGGAGAAATGGTCCAAACTGGGAGGAACCCACCTCTGGCTATGCTGTCTCTTATGTGACTGTTCCTTTGCCAGCATCTCTTCATTCAGTCTTCCAAGGTGTTTTCACATACCATTACATAACTGATTAGCAGTTAATTCTAAAATATGTTAAATGTCTTCTGACTTGCATATCAATATCATATGCTGCATTGGCAAAGTCATGCGTGATGGGTTTTTTTAGACTAACAAGAAAGGGGAAAACCTAATAGCAATAGCACTTAGATTTATATACCACTTCATAGTGCTTTACAGCCCTCTCTAATCGATTTACAGAGTCAGCACAATGCCTCCAACAATAAGAGTTTACGAACTTTGGAAGGCTGGAAAGCTTAGTCAACCCAACAAAAAATTAAAACAAAAATAAAAGCAAAAACATCAGTAAGCAAAAACCCCCAAATAGAGTTTGGAACATAAAGAAAATTGAGGCATTCTGAACATAAAAACACTCCTCAAAGTATACAGTGACATGATTCTGATGTCACTGTATATCAAGATAAATATCAACTGTATCAAAATAAATATCAACTGTAATATCACGATAAATCACTAATATAAAAAATAACTCATATTATTAAAGAATATGCAGTGTTTAAAACTTCCGACTATATCTTTTTCCTTAGCATTAATATCATTTATATTGGTAGTTCTTAATGTGTGGTTTACATAGGTTTTGTTTGTAATTATAATTTTATTTCATAAGTAACTAAGATTTTTTTATTAGCCACAATCCTGCAAAGATTATTCCTCAAAATACATTGGACTTTAGGTGCAATAAAGTATCTGGGCACCATATTAGAAATAATAAAGTGACATTTTGCCAGACCTGAAACTAAGAATTCATAGAATCTACTCATCAATCTATTCCCTTTGTGGATCAGGTATGACTTCTCAAATGAAGGTTGGTCTTCTTTTGGGTAATTTCAAGAGCAGGCTCAGCCACCTTTATGGGTCAATTTTATATTTCTAGTGTGAGATGTCATCATTCAAAGGAGTCTATTTCTTGTGTTCTTTTTAAAATTTCAGCTACTTAAGACAATTTTAAGCTTATATTTAGGTAGTAAAGTGATTCTGTCAGACAATGGCACTTCCTAGAGGCAAAGACGGATGATTAGCCTAAAAATGTCTTATATTCAGTCATTGGAAGACACTACTGCAAGCTTAACAATTTTTAAAATCAATTTCTCTGCAAAAAATAGTCTTAGAAAAAGTGAAGTATGCACGCTCACACACTACAAGAACATTTGTTGTTTGCTTATTCTAGGTTTCAGGATCAGGAACTGTCCACCAGGAAGCCAAGCAAACTAAACAGTAAAAAAAGGTTTTCTGTCGTCGAGTAAGCTTAGAATCTATCAAAACATTGTATTCATTTGATTTTGATATGAATTGAACTATGGATGTGGAAAGCAGACCTAGCTATGATTGGTAATCTTTAGGACTTGAAAGCTAGCAGAACTTCTGTGTATCTTCTTTGCCTGCCTTAGGTTGATCTGCACTCTTTTTTCCTAGAATGGAAGTCTCAAATGTGCATAGTCTCTGACACTAACTTATCTTTTTTTAAAAAAATAAATTTTTATTAATTTAAAACACATATATACAAATTTACAAAAATAAAAAATAATTCATAAATTGAAACAGAAACAAAAACTAACACATACCAACAAACAACAAAAAATGATAGTCCTAGCAATATAGTTATTTACTTATTTAAATACACTAAACAATAATAACAATAACAATAAACATATTATATATTACTTAAATTTAAATTCCCTTGTGAGGGGGAAAGTTATAAGTCATCTTATATTTTCAAATTATTTTCTGGTGAGATATGTCCTCATCGGTATCCACTATTTTTTCTTTTTGGTTATCCATATATTTTTCATTGTTTTTATTTTCTTAACTGCCTTCGTAGATTCGTATTTAATTTATTTAAATTTATACAAATTTTTCCTGAAAAATTACTATACATAAATCTTTTTTAATTTGTTATATCAAAAAAAGGGAAAGAAAGTATCATTATTATTGTATTTCAATTTATATTTTCGTTTCTTCTCTTAAACCAATCATAGAAACATTTCCAAGTTTTATCATGGTCAGAGTCTTCTTTATTTTTTAGTTTAAGTGTTAATGCGTCTGATTCTGCACAGTCTAGTATTTTTTTTAATATCAAAGCATCATCAGGAGGTTTGGGTTGTTTCCACTAACTTATCTTGATGAGGAAAAGAAAAAAGAAAAGAAAGCATTATGTTAGATCTAAGATTTATCCAAATTGACAAATGGGTCTAGATTTTTAAAACCCAATAACAGAATAAAATTGGGATAAGGTCTGTCATTATTCAATGTGCAGTATCTCTGATTAGACTAATGAGTAAAATGAGGACAGGAACAGACCAAATAAGGGGGACAATTATCTATTTGGTGGGTTGAAGGATTGCTCAGACATCTTTGTGATTTCCTTTCCTAGTGCTATCTGATTTACACATCCCCCACTTGTGAGATGCCTGCCAGGTCCTTTCTATAAAAAAATGGATTATTCTACAGTCAGATTAATGGGCTTTCATTTTGCAAAACATCTGTCACCGTTAGTCCTGGACAGTGAGCGTGAAATTAGTTTTGACTGCAGAAGGACTACGTTGGTGTGTAATATGTGACTAACATTACAACAGCTCAGAAAGTGAGCTATTGAATAAGAATTACCTGTTGAAAGGAGAACAGGTTTCTTTTGCAATTGCTGGAAATGTCCCCTATATATATACTGTATATACAATATATATATATCTGAGAGCACAGTGTATTACAGTCACTTATGTACCACCAAAGGCCTGAACTTACATAGTAAGAAAAAGGATTTAATGGACATTATACATGAATTCTTTGAGATTCTGCTTACAAGGGAAGTGAGGATGCAATGCAGCAAATATGTCTTTAAGGATGCCTCAAAGAAATGTGACATAAATGGGTTTTCATAATTGTAACTGTTTATCACCACTGACGGCAGTACACCTCAGAATCACACCAAGAAGGCCACAAATTTTAATAGGCAAATTATTCCATTTCTGTGACAAATTATAGTGAGCAATTTTAACAAGGCAAGGCCAAATTTTCTGATTAGTTTTGATGGCTATTTTGTTTTGGGCATATTGTATTTTTTATGAAATTAAAAAGAAAATAGGATTTATGACTAGTGATGGGCGAACCAAACCCACACAATTTGGGTCCGTACCGAATTTTGTGGTGTCAGTATGCCAAACACAAACCCGAACCCGAAATTTTTTGAAACTTCGGGCAAAGTTCAGGGTCACGTTCGGTGTTCGGAGCTTTGATGTCACCAGCAGGTTGCTAAAGATGCCAAGGTGATCACTTCCTGGATTCCCTAGAATCCAGGAAGTGATCACCTTGGCGTCCTTGGCAACCTGCCGGTGATGTCAAAGCTATACCCCCGGAATCTCTTTGTGCGAGGGATTCCCCAGCTCCTTCAAAGGGAGGTCTTCACGTAAAAATAAACATTGTTATTTTTACGAAAAACGATGCCGCAGCGGCACTGCAAGCAAAGGACGGTCCTTTCACATAAAAATAAACATGTTTATTTTTACGTGAAAGGGCCGCCCTTTGCTTACAGCGCCACTGCGGCATCCTTTTTTGTAAAAATAACAATGTTTATTTTTACGTGAAAGGACGCCAGAGCGGTGCTGCAAGCAAAGGGTGGTCCTTTCACGTAAAAATAAACATGTTTATTTTTATGTGAAAGGACCATCCTTTGCTTGCAGCGCCGCTGCGGCATCCTTTTTTGTAAAAATAACAATGTTTATTTTTACGTGAAAGGACTGCCCTTTGCTTGCAGTACCGCTGTGGCATCCTTTTTCGTAAAAATAACAATGTTTATTTTTATGTGAAGATCTCCCTTTGAAGGAGCTGGGGAATCCCTGCCACAAAGAGATTCCGGGAGCAGAGCCTTGATGTCACTGGCAGGTTGCTAAGGATGCCAAAGTATTCACTTCCTGGATTCCATGGAATCCAGGAAGTGATCACCTTGGCGTCCTTAGCAACCTGCCGGTATACGTGACATCAAAGCTCTGCCCCCGGAATCTCTTGGTGGGATTCCCCATTCGGGTTCGGGTTCGGTTCGGGTTCGGCCGAATTTTGCGTAAAGTTCGTCCGAACTTGCCGAACCCGAACACCATTGGGTTCACCCATCACTATTTATGACTTCTTTTTAATCACAAATTTCTTAAATTGTAAATCACCTCACCATTTTTCAGGGAGTAAAAAAAGCATCTATATTTAAGTTGCATAACGTATACATTTATTTAAATTGAATCAGTTAAACTATTAGGAAGTTGATAAATCAACAGGTGTATCCTTTAGTCAGTTGACAATTTTAGTGTTGAGTGTAAGCTATAACATTGCACAGTAGGAGGACTAAAAATCCATTCTCTTAATACATTTGTCACCAGAACAATGTTTTCCTTAGGTAGCTTAATATCAGATGTAATCTCTACTTGAGTTCATTTTATTTGGAGAAATCAAGCTAACAAACCACAGAGGGGAAAAATCTACCTTTTACATGAATTGATTGCTGAAGGTTGGAATTAATTATTCATAAAATTCATAGGCCTTCTCAATGTTTCATGATTCTGTATGCAAATCGATAGTGTTGGGCGAACCCAACGAAATTCAGGTTTGGCGAGTTCGTGTGAACTTGGCAGCTGGTTTGGGCAAGTTCGTGGAACCCGAACCCGCCAAACCCTTCTGGCCCTGCCTTCCCGTCTTCAAGTTTCTCCAGGGACCACCTCGGCGGCAGCTTTAACGCACAGAGAAACTTGCCACCATCTTACTTTCCCAACGGAGAAATGCTCCCCACACACACCCCGTGTGCCCATCTCCTTCTGACGTCAAAGGGGAGGGGGAAGGTGGTAGGCATAGGGGAATCCCCCACCCCCACTCCCCGAGCCTCCCCACGATGTCACTTCCTGGCTTTCGGTGTGGAGGCTGGGGGAGTGGGGGTGGGGGATTTCCCTCTGCCTGCCACTGCCCACTCCCCTTTGACGTCGGAAGGAGGATGGGCGCACACACCGAACGCGACCCCAAACTTTGCCCAGATAGAATTTAATCAACGTATAACATTTATATTAATAAAGCAATACAATTCACTTATACAGTGGTATCTCTACTTATGAACTTGATTCATTCTCTGACCAGGTTCATAAGTAGAAAAGTTTGTAAGTAGATGCAATTTTTCCCATAGAAATCAATGTAAAAGCGAATAATGTGTGCCATTTTGCCTTATTACCACCAGCATTCTGATCCTTGTTTGGGGGCAGGTGGAAGAGGTGGTTGGGGTTAAAGACAGTGGAGGCTGCCCGGAGGGAGCCTCGTGGGTGTATTGAAATGTGCGGGAAGCTGCTCCTTGAAAGTTTTTAGTAGCAGCGGCAGGCAAAAGGGAATCCGGAGGAGTCCCTTCAAGGCGCCCAAAGCAGCAGGCTTTAATTCCATCTACCTTCCATCCCCGCGGACCCTTCCTGATGCCTGATGCCAACTGCCGAGGAAGAAGAGCAGAAAAGTTGTGAAGCAGGGTGGGGAGAGCCATGCAGAGGAGGAGGAGGGCGCAAGGCAGGGTTTATCCCCAGCCTTGCTCCCAAAAACCAGGCCGTGAAGCGAGTGTCAGAGTTGCCACAGTCTTTTGGGGAGCGTTCCATCATGGAGGTCTCCACGTTTTGGCTACTGAAGGCTTCGGCAAATAAAAGCCAAGGACGGGTGCTCCATTCTGGGGAGAGGGACTTGGACTGAACAACCCTCCATTGGGGTTTTTGCCAGTCCATGGTGGGGCTATGGCAGAAAATGTGCCGCCGTGCTCTGGCTTCCCAAGACCGCAGTCTGAAATCCCTTCTGCCTTGGTGGTTTTTTTGCCTGTCCCCCAGTGCTTACAATCACTTACACCGGGTTCGTATTTCAAAAAGTTCATTAGTAGAGGCGTTCGTAAGTAGAGGTATCACTGTAGATTTATTTGTATCCCATCTTTATTAATTTTATAAATAACTCAAGGCAGCTAACATATCCAAGACATTTTCCTACAACAACCTTCTGCGTGATTTAAGCTTAGAGAGAAGAGTTTCTAGTGAAGCTAGGTTTTTGCAAGATAATATCAATACAGATTTAAAGATATGAAAAGGGGCATTCCTTTAGTTATTGTGGTTCCAAGACAGGAAAAACTTTAAATGTTAATACCAGCACCTGGATATGGCACTGGAAACAAATTGGTAGAGTTGTGTGTTTGTGTTTCTCTCACAGTGTCTATATATATAAGGATAGATAAGTAGGTAGGTGGGTGGGTGGATGGATGGATGCATGGATAGACAGACAGACAGACAGACAGACAGACAGACAGACAGATAATTGTATTTATTACTGTATTTGATTTTACAGAATTTGTATATTCTCCTTATCAAAATTTTTGGGCAGGTCCAAACAATTAAAATATACTTTATAAAAAATATGTAAATGTGTAATAAATTTACCTAATGCAAAACAAACCATTTTGAATTACCAATCTATCCTCCAAAGACCATTTCTCTCCTTCCCCCCTCTCTCTCAAACACATGCATGGAAATTGAATTCATCATGTGTAAAGACTTCTATCCTATAATAGCTACTATAAGAAAATTACTAGGTATGCAATTAAGCAGTGCTTTCAATAGTGTTTGATATCTGACTCCAGGGTATGATTTGAAGACACATAATGATTTCATTGGTCTGGATGACAAACAATTTACATCATCTATAATGTAATCTAAAGACCAGGTGGATATGTAAAAATAAACAAGCTTGGAAGCTGGAAAAAAAAAAGCTGATGCTTTAAAGAATTTACTCATTAAAGTTAATGTGAGTCTTAAAATACCAACATTTTTTAAGGGTAGAGTGGATGAATGAATTCCAGAGAGAAAGTGTGCTAAAATGTATGCACAGTCATCCTAATGAACATCTTAGGGCTGTTATTCAGGTTTCATAAACCACTATATTTTGGGATACATCATAACTTCAACATTGCAATGCTATAGTTCTCCTTTGGTTTCTACAGCAGTATTTCTTTTATACATAAATAGTCCATTTAATTGACCCTTGATGTTTTCTATGTCAACTTTGGCCCAGGCAAATATTTCCAGTAGAGTCTAAAAGGCAGAATCTGTTCTTGATTAAGAAGCAGGTTTCAAAGCTTAAACACATTCCCTTGTGTCTTTCAGATGTACATTCAGACCACAACATTGACCATCTCAGTGAGCCTAAGCGCCTCTGTCTCATTAGGCATGCTTTACATGCCAAAGGTCTACATAATCCTCTTCCACCCAGAGCAAAATGTGCCCAAACGAAAGCGGAGTCTCAAAGCAGTTGTGACAGCAGCCACAATGTCCAACAAATTCACACAGAAAGGAGGCTTTCGCCCCAATGGAGAAGCTAAATCAGAACTGTGTGAAAATCTGGAAACACAAGGTAAGTTGAATCCATCTGAGCAAATGCTTTTTCCTTTTTCCCCACTTGAAGATTACCACTCCTAGCAGCTCTGGAGGAGATTTGTTAGGAGAAACAAGTTTGCTGAGGAACAAGAGCTATTTTTATTTTATTTTATTCTATTTGTTTGTCAAAAATGTACAAGATAGCAGGTATGGGTATAAACATAAACATAAGCAAAGTAAGTACAGATAAATGAAGCTAATAGAACAATGAGACAGGGAGGGTAGGCACATTGGTGCACCTACGCACGCCCCTTACAGACCTCTTAGGAATGGGGCAAGGTTGACTGTAGAAAGTCTATGGTTAAAGTTTTGGGTGTTTGGGGAAGAAACCAGAATCTGGTAGTGCATTTTAGGCATTTATCACTGTTGCTGAAGTCGTATTTTCTGCAATTGAATTTGGAGCAGTTTACATTAAGTTTGTATCTATTGTGTGCTCAATTATTATTGTGGCTGAAGATGAAGTAGTCATTGACAGGTAGGACACTGTGGCAGATGATTTTAGATTTTAGGTGAGATCGAAGGTGACGAAGTTCTAAGCTATCTAATCCCAAAATTTCAAGACTGGTGGAATAAGGTATTCTGTTTTGAGCAGAAGAGTGGAGGACTCTTCGTGTGAAATGTTTTTGGACTCTCAATTGTAATTAATGTCTGATATGCAGCGTGCCTTTTTAGCAAGGTTGTTACAGTGGACTTTGGCACTTAGATAATTAGATATGAGTACTGCAAAGTCCTTGACAGAGTGAAGGTCATCTACAAGATTGTGTCCCCCAAGCTTGTATTTTGTGTTCTGATTCTTTTTGCCAATGTGTAAGACAGAGCATTTGTTGGTTGAGATTTGAAGTTGCCAGTTGTTTGACCATTCTGCTACATGGTCAAAGTCTTTTTGAAGGGTGGCAGCATTGTCAGTGGTGTTAAATAGTTTAATATTGTTGGCAAAGAGAAAACAGTTGCTTATAATATGATCACAAAGGTCATTTATGTAAAGTATTTAAATTTTGGTCCTAGAACATTGCCTTGAGGGACACTCCTGTTGACAGGTTCAGGATTTGATAGAGCACTCCCTATTTTAACCACTTGTTGTCTGTTTGACAGGAACATAGTTATCCAATCATGTAGGGGTCCAGAAATGCCATAAGATTTTAGTTTCAGAAGTAGCTTGTCATGTACCCCTGAATCAATTATCTAACTATGCTAAGAGGGAGGACCCATTAAGAGAATGTGGATGACTTAATTTCCTAGCAATTTGCATTTATGTCTGTCCATCCTTGCATCCTTGCATCCTTGCATCCTTGCATCCTTGCATCCTTGCGTCCTTGCGTCCTTGCATCCTTGCATCCTTGCATCCTTGCATCCTTGCATCCTTGCATCCTTGCATCCTCGCATCCTCGCATCCTCCCATCCTCCCATCCACCCATCCACCCATCCTCCCATCCACCCATCCTCCCATCCACCCATCCTCCCATCCACCCATCCTCCCATCCACCCATCCACCCATCCACCCATCCACCCACCCACCCATCCATCCATCGACCAACCCACCCACCCACCCACCCACCCACTCATTCCTTTTCTTGTACCACCTTGCAATGGCAAGTAAGGGACACGTTGCTCTTGCCAGGAATCTGAATTGATTTCTGATTTCCATGTCAGAATAAGCAGGAAGCTATATTGCCTTGGTTTCAGCAAATTTGATCAAAGGAATATTTAAGGTCTTGAATAATGTAACTTGGATACTGTACTGAGGAGGGAGTAGAGTTGCCCATCCCAGTCTTATATTAAATATATATTTAAGTATGCTTTGATCTGGCGATTTACTGTAGTTGTTCCAGAAAAAAACAGAAACACTCCTACGATCCATGGGGCAAATGTGGTTGTTATATTTTAAAAAGTGGAAAAAGAAGGGATAATTAACTCTTCCCTTCCTGCGTCATTGCCTTATTATAATGAGCCCTATCTCAGTGTTATTTTTCCTGAGTTTAGATCTTCAATGAGAAAAGGTATTTATTACCTATTTGGCTTATCTTTCTATTCCAGCAAGTATGAACGCTGAGTAACACAATTTAAAACAAAACAAAAATAACATGAAGAGTTGTAATTAACATTAACATTGATACTGCAATCAAGTAATAATGAAAAACCTGGCAGAAAAGATACTTCTCAACAGAGAGGCACATGAAAGAAAATACGTATTTACATCCTCCTCCAGACACATGTGTTGATCAGAGTGTGAATTAGAGTTTTGCATGGCATGTATTATTTGATCTTCCAAGACTGGCTACATGCGTGCAGCACGTACTGATAAACTAGAACAAACAAAAGTGAAATTAGGCCTTTTCTTTTTGAAATCTGTTTCCATGACAACCCTCCTCGCTCCTCCTTGGAATGGGAACCTCGCAAAGTATTATCGTGTTTAGAAGCAAAGGAGAATCAGGATAAGTTGATATTTAACATCAAGTTCCTGAAAGTCCAATTTTCTTCAGCGGAATTATGTATGGATTGTCTCCAGCAGTAGGTTCTAAAACTACCAGTTTGTGCACATGCTCGTACATGTGCGTGATACTTCTGCACATTTATTTTATTGATTGATTGATTGATTTTGTCCAATACACAATGAGGGTTTTAATGGGTATACACATGGTAAAATACATGATTATAGAGGAGATATTCATAGTAAAATATATCTAAGAAAGAATAGAAGAGAAGTTATAGTAATAGAACATATCAATGAAAGAATAGAAGAAGAGATATAGGAATAGAAGAAAGGTATAGGAGATATAGGAGAGCAATAGGACAG